>NC_135971.1:37129756-37267671 GCF_053455715.1 Rhinoraja longicauda | reverse complement strand
CTCTCTCCCCCTCTCTTTTGCCCCCTCTCTCTCCCCCCCTCTCTACCCCCCCTCTACCCCTCCCTCTCCCCCTCTCTCTCTCCCCCTCTCTCTCCCCCTCTCTCTCTCCCCCTCTCTCTCTCCTCCCCTCTCTCTCCCCATCTCCCTCCCCCCTCTCTCTCCCCCTCTCTCTCCCCCTCTCTCTCTCCCCCTCTCTCTCCCCCTCTCTCTCTCCCCCTCTCTCCCCCTCTCTCTCTTGCCCTTTCCCTCTGGCCCCTCTCTACCTCTCTCTCCCCCTCTCTCCCCCTCTCTCTCCCCCCTCTCTCTCCCCTCTCTCTCACCCCCCTCTCTCTCCCCTCTCTCTCTCACCCCCTCTCTCTCTCCCCCTCTCTCTCTCCCACCCTCTCTCTCTCCCCACCCTCTCTCTCACCCCCCTCTCTCTCTCCCCTCCCTCTCACCCCCTCTATCTGCCCCCCCTCCATCTCTCCCCCTCTCTCTCTCTCCCCCCTCTCTCTATCCCCCCTCTCTCTCCCCACTCTCTCCTCCTCTCTCTCTCCCCGTCTCTCTCTCTCCCCCTCTCTCTCGCCCTCTCTCTCTCTCTCTCGCCCTTTTCCTCTGCCCCTCTCTACCTCTCTCCCTCCCCCTCTTTCTCTCTCTCCCCCTCTCTCTCCCCCTCTCTCTCCTCCCCTCTCTCTCCCCCTCTCTCTCTCCCCCTCTCTCTCTCCCCCTCTCTCTCCCCCTCTCTCTCTCTCCCCCTCTCTCTCTCCCCCCTCTATCTCTCCCCCTCTCTCTATCCCCCCTCTCTCCCCCCCACTCTCCCCCTCTCTCTCCCCCCCTTTCTCCCCCCTCTCTCTCCCCCCCCACTCTCCCCCTCTCTCTCCCACCCTCTCTCTCTCCCTCTCTCTCTCGCCCTTTTTCCTCTGCCCCTCTCTACCTCTCTCCCTCCCCCCTCTCTCCCCCCTCCATCTCTCCCCCTCTCTCACCCCCCTCTCTCTCTCCCCCTCTCCCCCCCTCTGCCCCCCTCTCTCCCCCCTCTCTCTCTCCCCCCTCTCTCTCTCCCCCCTCTCTCTCTCTCCCCCTCCCTCTCCCCCCTCTCGCTCTCCCCCTCTCTCTCCACCTCTCTCTCTCCCCCTCTCTCTCCCCCTCTCTCTCTCCCCCTCTCTCTCCCCCTCTCACTCCCCCTCTCTCTCTCCCCCCTCTCTCTCTCCCCTCTCTCTCTCTCTCTCTCCCTGTCACTCTCCCCCTTTCTCTCTCTCTCTCCCCTCTCTCTCCCCCTCTCTCTCCCTCTCTCTCTCTCCCCCCCCCTCTCTCTCTCCCCTCTCTCTCTCTCCCCCCTCTCTCTCCACCTCTCTCTCTCCCCCCTCTCTCAATCCCCCTCTCTCTCTCTCCCCCCTTTCTCACTCTCCCCTCTGTCTCCCCTCTCTCTTCCGCCCTCTCTCCCTCTCTCTCTCCCCCCTCACTCTCCCCCTCTCTCTCCCCCTCTCTCTCCCCCTCTCTCCCTCTCTCTCTCCCACCTCTCTCTACACCCTCCTCTCTCCCTCTTCTCCCCCCTCTCTCTCTCCCCCCACTCCAACCCCTACGCCCTCCCCCACTATCTTTCCCCCCCTCTCTCTCTCTCTGTCCTTTCTCTCTCCCCTCTCTCTCTCTCCCCCTCTCTCTCTCCCCCCCTCTCTCTCCCCCTCTCTCTCTCTCCCACCTCTCTCCCTCCCACCTCTCTCTCTCTCTCTCTCTCTCTCTCCCTCTCTCTCTCCCTCTCTCTCTCCCCCTCTCTCCCCTTCTCTCTCCCCCCCCTCTCTCTCTCCCCCTCTCTCTCTCTCCCCTCTCTCTCTCCCCCTCTCTCCCCCTCTCTCTCCCCCCCACCCCCCCTCTCTCTCCCCCTCTCTCTCCCCTCTCTCTCCCCTCTCTCTCCCCCCCTCTCTCCCCCCCCTCTCTCTCTCTCTCTCTCCCCTCTCTCTCTCTCTCCCCCTCTCTCTCCCCCCCTCTCTCTCCCCCTCTCTCTCCCCCCTCTCTGTCCCCCCTCTCTCTCCCCCCTCTCTCTCCCCCTCTCTCCCCCCTCTCTCTCCCCCCTCTCCCCCCCTCTCTCCCCTTCATTTATACCCCCTCTCCCTCTCTCCCCCCTTTCTCACTCTCTCCTCTGTCTCCCCCTCTCTCTCCCCCTCCTCTACACCCTCCTCTCCCCCTTTTCTCCCCCCTCACTCTTCTCCCCCCTCTCTCTCTCCCCCCACCTCCAACCCCTACGCCCTCCCCCACTATCTTTCCCTTCTCTCCCCTCTCTCTCTCTCTCTCTCTCTCCTCTCTCTCTCTGTCCCCTCTCTCTTCTCCCCATCTACCCCCCTTCCATCTCCACGCCACACACTTTCCACCCTTTTTTCTCCCCCCCTCCCATTCTCCCTCTCCCCATCTCTCTCTCCCCCCTCCCTCCCCCTCTCTCCTCCCCCCCTCTCTCCTCCCCTCTCTCTCCTCCTCGCTCATATAAGGAACAGTAGATGTGGCCATTCGGCCCATCAAGTCTACTCCTCCATCCAATCATGGCTGATCTATCTCCCCCTCCTAACCCCATTCTCCTGCCTTCTCCCCGTAACCTCTAACACCTCCACTAATCAACAATCGATCAATCTCTGCCTTAATGATCTCCACTGACTTGTGGCCTCCACAGCCGCTGTGACAATGAATCCACAGATTCACCACCCTCTGGCTCAAGACATCTCTGCTCCTCTCCTTCCTAAATGAACGCCCTTTAATCCTGAGGCTGTGCCCTCTAGTCCTAGACTCTCCCACCGGTGGAAACATCCTCTCCACATCCACTCTATCCAGGCCGCTCACTATTCTGTACGTTTCAATGAGGTCCCCCTCATTCTTCCAAACCCCAGTGAGTCCAGGCCCAGTGTTGGCAAACGCTCATCATAGGTTAACCCACTCATTCCTGGGATCGTTCTCGTGAACCTCCTCTGGACCCTCTCCAGAGCCAGCACATCCTTCCTCAGATACGCTGCACAGAATTGTTCACAATATTCCACATGGGGCCTGACCAGCGGCTTATAGACCCCCAGCACCACATCCCTGTGACCAGCGGCTTATAGACCCCCAGCACCACATCCCTGTTACCAGCGACTTATAGACCCTCAGCGCCACATCCCTGTGACCAGCGGCTTATAGACCCTCAGCGCCACATCCCTGTGACCAGCGGCTTATTGACCCTCAGCACCACATCCCTGTGACCAGCGGCTTATAGACCCCCAGCACCACATCCCTGTGACCAGCGGCTTATAGACCCTCAGCACCACATCCCTGTGACCAGCGGCTTATAGACCCTCAGCACCACATCCCTGTGACCAGCGGCTTATAGACCCTCAGCACCACATCCCTGTGACCAGCGGTTTATAGACCCTCAGCACCACATCCCAGTGACCAGCGGCTTATAGACCCTCAGCACCACATCCCAGTGACCAGCGGCTTATAGACCCTCAGCACCACATCCCTGCTTTTGTACACAAGCCCTCTCGTAATAAACGCTGGCATTAAGTTTGCTTTCTTCTCCACTGATTCCACTTGCAGATTAACGTTGTGGGAATCCTGCACCAGCTCCCAAGTCCCTTTGCACCTTCCATTTCAGGATTCTCTCCCTATTTAGAAAACAATCTTCACCTTTATTCCCGCGACCAAAAAGCACGACTCCACACTTTGCTGCACTATATTCCATCTGCCACTTCTCTGCCCGCTCTCCCAACCTGTCCACGTCCTTCTGCACAGTCCCTGCTTTCTCTACACTACCTGCCCCTCCACCTATTTCCGTAACATCTGGAACCTTTGCGACAAATCCTTCAATCCCCTCGTCCAAATGATGAATATACAACGTGGAGCAGCGGCCCCAGCACCGGCCCCTGTGGAACCCCACTGGTCACTGGCGGACAAACACAAACCCCCCTTTATTGCCACTCTTTGCCTTCTGTCATCCAGCCAACCTGCCATCCATGACAGTGTCTGCCCTCTGATACCGTGGGGTCTCAGCTTCCTCAGCAGCCTCACGCGTGCACCTTCTCCCTCTGCCCCCCTCTCTCTGTCCTCCCCCCACTCTCTGCCCCACTGCCTCTCTCTGTCCTCCCCCCCTCTCTGTCCCACTCCCTCTCTCTGTCCCACCCCCTCTCTCTGCCCCCTCTGTCTGTCCTCCCCATCTGTCTGCCCCCCCCAGTCTGTCTGTCTCTCCCCCTCACTGTCTCCCCCTCACCGTCTCCCCCTCACTGTCTCCCCCTCACTGTCTCCTCTCACTGTCTCCCCTCACTGTCTCCCCCTCTCTGTCTCCCCTCACTGTCTCCCCTCACTGTCTCCCCCTCACTCTCTCCCCCTCACTCTCTCCCCTCACTGTCTCCCCCTCACTGTCTCCCCCTCACTGTCTCCCCCTCACTGTCTCCCTCTCACTGTCTCCCCTCTCACTGTCTCCCCTCACTGTCTCCCCCTCACTGTCTCCCCTCACTGTCTCCCCTCACTGTCCCCCCCTCACTGTCTCCCCCTCACTGTCTCCCCCTCACTGTCTCCCCCTCACCGTCTCCCCCTCACCGTCTCCCTTCACTGTCTCCCTTCACTGTCTCCCCCTCACTGTCTCCCCCTCACTGTCTCCCCCCTCACTGTCTCCCCCTCACTGTCTCCCCCTCACTGTCTCCCCCTCACTGTCTCCGCTCTCTGTTGTCTCCGCTCTCTGTTGTCTCCCCCTCACTGTCTCCCCCTCACTGTCTCCCCCTCACTGTCTCCCCCTCACTGTCTCCCCTCACTGTCTCCCCCCTCACTGTCTCCCCCTCACTGTCTCCCCTCACTGTCTCCCCCCTCACTGTCTCCCCCTCACTGTCTCCCCCTCACTGTCTCCCCCTCACTGTCTCCCCCTCACTGTCTCCCCCTCACTGTCTCCCCCTCACTGTCTCCCCCTCACTGTCTCCCCCTCACTGGTCTCCCCCTCACTGTCTCCGCTCTCTGTTGTCTCCCCCTCACTGTCTCCCCCTCACTGTCTCCCCCTCACTGTCTCCCCCTCACTGTCCCCCTCACTGTCTCCCCCTCACCGTCTCCCCCTCACTGTCTCCCTTCACTGTCTCCCCCTCACTGTCTCCCCCTCACTGTCTCCCCTCACCGTCTCCCCCTCACCGTCTCCCCCTCACTGTCTCCCCCTCACCATCTCCCCCTCACCGTCTCCCCCTCACTGTCTCCCTTCACTGTCTCCCCCTCACTGTCTCCCCCTCACCGTCTCCCCCTCACCGTCTCCCCCTCACCGTCTCCCCCTCACTGTCTCCCTTCACTGTCTCCCCCTCACTGTCTCCCCCTCACTGTCTCCCCCTCACTGTCTCCCCCTCACTGTCTCCCCCTCACTGTCTCCCCTCACTGTCCCCCCCTCACTGTCTCCCCCTCACTGTCTCCCCCTCACTGTCTCCCCTCACCGTCTCCCCCTCACCGTCTCCCTTCACTGTCTCCCTTCACTGTCTCCCCCTCACTGTCTCCCCCTCACTGTCTCCCCCTCACTGTCTCCCCCTCACTGTCTCCCCCTCACTGTCTCCCCCTCACTGTCTCCGCTCTCTGTTGTCTCCGCTCTATGTTGTCTCCCCCTCACTGTCTCCCCCTCACTGTCTCCCCCTCACTGTCTCCCCCTCACTGTCTCCCCCTCACTGTCTCCCCCTCACCGTCTCCCCCTCACTGTCTCCGCTCTCTGTTGTCTCCCCCTCACTGTCTCCCCCTCACTGTCTCCCCCTCACTGTCTCCCCTCACTGTCTCCCCCTCACTGTCTCCCCTCACTGTCTCCCCTCACTGTCTCCCCCTCACTGTCTCCCCCCTCACTGTCTCCCCCTCACTGTCTCCCCCTCACTGTCTCCCCCTCACCGTCTCCCCCTCACTGTCTCCCCCTCACTGTCTCCCCCTCACTGTCTCCCCCTCACTGTCTCCCCCTCACTGTCTCCCCCTCACTGTCTCCCCCTCACTGTCTCTCCCCCCTCACTGTCTCCGCTCTCTGTTGTCTCTGCTCTATGTTGTCTCCCCCTCACCGTCTCCCCCTCACCGTCTCCCCCTCACTGTCTCCCTTCACTGTCTCCCCCTCACTGTCTCCCCCTCACTGTCTCCCCCTCACTGTCTCCCCCTCACTGTCTCCCCCTCACTGTCTCCCCCTCACTGTCTCCCCCTCACTGTCTCCCCCTCACTGTCTCCCCCTCACTGTCTCCCCCTCACTGTCTCCCCTCACTGTCTCCCCCTCTCTGTCTCCCCCTCACTGGTCCTCCCCTCACTGTCTCCCCCTCACTGTCTCCCCCTCACTGTCTCCCCCTCACTGTCTCCCCCTCACCGTCTCCCCCTCACCGTCTCCCCTCACTGTCTCCCTTCACTGTCTCCCCCACACTGTCTCCCCCTCACTGTCTCCCCTCACTGTCTCCCCCTCACTGTCTCCCCCTCACTGTCTCCCCCTCACTGTCTCCCCCTCACTGTCCCCCCCCTCACTGTCTCCCCCTCACTGTCTCCCCCTCACTGTCTCCCCCTCACTGTCTCCGCTCTCTGTTGTCTCCCCCCTCACTGTCTCCCCCTCACTGTCTCCCCCTCACTGTCTCCCCCTCACTGTCTCCGCTCTCTGTTGTCTCCCCACAGTCCAGCCCGAGGTGAGCATCTCTCTGACGGCCGATGGCCGCCGCCTGTCGTGCTTCACCACGGGCTTCTACCCGCGCTCCATCGAGGTGAACCTGGTGCGGGCCGGGCTGGTCCTGGATGAGGCCCACTCCCACGGGACGCTGCCCAACCACGACGGCACCTACCAGCTGCGCCGCTGGCCGACGTGGAGCCCGGGGACCGGGGCCCGCTCTCCTGCCGTGTGGAGCACCCGGGGCTGTCTGAGCCCCTCGAGGTCTTCCTGGGTCAGTGGGGGGGAGGGGGGGGGAGAGGGGATGGGAGTGGGGGGGGGGGGATTTGTGAGGGGGGTGGGAGGGGGACAGGATTGTGGGGAGGGGCAGGTGAGGTGGGTGAGGGTAGCGCAGAGAACAGGTGGGGTGAGCAGGGGAGCGGCACGGGGGTGAGTGAGACGGGAAGGGGGATGAGATGGGGAGGGGGGAGTGTGAGAGGGGGTGGGGCAGGGGGTGAGGGGTGGTGATGGAAGGGTGAGGGGGGGTGATGGAGGGGAAGGGGGAGGGTTGGGGGAGGTGGTGAGGGGGGGCCGGGACCACGGTCTGTGTCCCTCATCCGCCTCTGTTTCAGAATCTCGGACAGTCCGGACAGTCCGTGAGTGGGGCACCACCGCGATGATCATCGCGCTCGTTGTCGTGGCGGTGCTGGCGGTGGGCGCGGCCGTGAGGGGAGTCCTGTACTGGATGAAGAGACAAGGTAGGAGTGGGGAGAGACGGGGCTGCCCCCACAGCACCCCCTCCCTTCCCCCCCGAGACAGTGGAGCGGACGTCTTTTCCACCATCCCCTCCGACCCCCGCCTCTCCTGCGACGTCGCGTTTGTTCCCTCCGTCTCCCGTCTCCTCCCGCTCTGTCCGGCCCTTCTGCCACGTTGTTCCGTTCCCCCGATTCAAGAGTCAGTGTGGGTGGGGGCTGGTGTGGGGTGGGGGCGGGTGTGCGGTGTGTGTGGGGGGGAGGGTGATATGGTGGAGGTGGGGTGTGCTGGGTTTGTGTGTATGGGTGGGTGGTGCGGAGAAGGGGAGTGGTGGGAGAAGGGGATGGGTGTGTGGGGGGGGGGGGGGGGGCAGGCAAAAGAGTATCAGTCCCTTCGGCCCACTGTGCCCGTGTCTGCCCGTCATGGACAATGCTCCCATGTGCCAGCTCTGGGCCGCTGGTTCTCTGCCTGGCAGCCCCGGCCGCACATCCATCGGACTGAGAGTCTCTGCTCCCCCACCCCTCGGGCAGAGCGGACACATCGCAGCCCCCGGGGGAGGGGGGATTATTCCTCCAATCCTCCTCCCTCAAAGCGCAGCTCTGCCCCGGGGCAACGTGACCTCCCGCACCGTCCCGTGTCTGCATCACCCTCCGGGCACCTCCACCCTCGTGGCCCCGACCCGGCAAACAACACCGAGTAAATCTCACTCTGCCCCCCCACTCCTCCAACCCCATCTCCCCGCCTCTCCCTACTTACCCTCCCCTCCCCCCTCAATCTCCCCCCTCCTTCCGCTCCGTTCTGCTGCAGTTGTACAGGGCCTTGGTGAGACCGCACCTGGAGTATTGTGTGCAGTTTTGGTCTCCTAACCTGAGGAAAGACGTTCTTGCCTTAGAGGGAGTACAGAGAAGGTTCACCAGATTGATCCCTGGGATGGCGGGACTTTCATATGAGGAAAGACTGGATAGACTGGGCTTGTACTCGCTGGAATTTAGAAGACTGAGGGGGGATCTTATAGAAACATATAAAATTCTTAAGGGGTTGGAGAGGCTAGATGCAGGAAGATTGTTCCCGATGTTGGGGGAGTCCAGAACCAGGGGTCACAGCTTAAGGATAAGGGGGAAGTCTTTTAGGACCGAGATGAGAAAACATTTCTTCACACAGAGAGTGGTGAGTCTGTGGAATTCTCTGCCACAGAAGGAAGTTGAGGCCACTTCATTGGCTATATTTAAGAGGGAGTTAGATGTGGCCCTTTTTGCTAAAGGGATCAGGGGGTATGGAGAGAAGGCAGGTACAGGTTACTGAGCTGGATGATCAGCCATGATCATATTGAATGGCAGTGCAGGCTCGAAGGGCCGAATGGCCTACTCCTGCACCTATTTTCTATGTTTCTATGTTTCTATCTCCCCTCCCTCATCTCCAACTTCCCCTCCCACTCCATCTCCCCCTCCCACTCCCCGTCCCCACTCCAACCTCCCTGCCCTTCTCCCTCCCTCATCCACTTCCCCGCCTCTCCTTCTCATAACTTTCCCCAGGTCTCCCTCCAGCCCCATCGCACTCACCCCCTCCCTCGCCCGTCTCCTCCCTCCCCCTTCCCTTCCTCCCACACCTTCCCTCTCTCCTCCTCGCCCTACCTCCTGCACGTCCCCTCCTCCCCGTCCCCTGCCGTCCCCTCTCTCTCGCTGTTCCCCGCTTCCTCCTCCACCCCCACCCGGTGTTGGCGGGGAGCCGGTGTCCCGGTGTCGGGGCCGGGCCCAGCCCTGACCTGCGGCCTGTCGCACTCTTGCTTGCCGGTCACAGCGCTGCCCGTGTCCGCTGTGTGAGTGTGTCCGGAGCTGACGGGGCAGCTGCTGAATGTGTGTGTTTAGACCAGGCTGATGCGGGGCCGCGTCACTAACTGTGTGTGTGTTTTACAGCGGGGAAGAGCGGCTACGGTCCCACCACCCAGAGTAAGTTCCCTCAGACCCCAGCTCCGCCCCTGTCCACAGTGTTACACATCCTTACTGTGTCTGTCTGTCTGCGCGCGCCCGTCTGTCCCTGCGCGCGCCCGCCTGTCCCTGCGCGCGTCCGTCTGTCTCTGCGCGCGTCCGTCTCTCCATGCGCGCGCCCATGTTCCTGCGCGCGCCCGAGTATCCCTGCGCGCGCCCGGGTGTCCCTGCGCGCGCCCGTGTCTCAATGCGCGCGCCCATGTGACCCTTGCGTATCTGTGCACGTTTCTGCGCTGTGGCCGTCTGTGCGCGTCCCCGCCACTGCCCCCCGTGCGCGTGTCTGTGCGCGTCCCCGTGCCTCTGAGCCCGTGCTCGCGTGTGCGCGCATGTGGCCGTGTGCGCGTGTCCGGCCGTCCGCGCCTCGCTGCAGCCACGCCGTTGCCAGTAGACGTGTAAAGGCGCTCCTTCCCTCCGCAGCCTCGGAGCGCGGGGAAAACTCATCAACCTCCTCTGCTCCAGCCTGAGGTAGGAACCGGGCCGGCGACCCACACAACCCGCACCCCACACCCCACACCCCACACCCCACACAACCCACACAACCCACACCCCACACAACCCGCCCCACACAACCCACACCCGGGGCGGGCGGGGGGTTAATTCCACTGTGCGGGGATTATTCTGATGGACGGGGGGGGCAGTGAGTTTAATTCCCGTTGGGGGGATTATCACCGGTGGGGGGAGGGGGGGTTATTCCCGGCGGGGGGGGGGGGTGGTGAATGTAATTCCATGTTGCGAGGGTGGAGATACATCCCGTGGGGGGAGGGGATGCGGTTTGTGTGCGGGGGGGGGGGGTTGTTTCGGTGTGTGTGGGCGGGGGTGGGTTTATTGTTGATAATTGACGGGGGTGGGTGTTTGCGGGGGCTGGGCAGTTATTCCCGGGGTGGGGGTGGGTTTATTGCTGATAATTGAGGGGGGGGGGGTGTTTCCGGTGGGGCAGGCATTCCCGGGGTGGGGGTTGGTTTATTGCTGATAATTGAGGGGGTGGGGGCGACACAGACAGGACAGGGGCATTAAAAAGGCTTTTGGATGGACGCGTGGAGATTTGGGGAGCGTATTCGGGGGGGGGTGACGGGTGGGCAGATAGTTGGCCTTGGCGGCACGGTCGGCACAGACAGTGTGGGCCGAAGGGCCTGTTGTTGTGCTGGGCTGTCCTGTGGTGCTGGGGGAGTGGGTGTTTATTCCCGGTGGGGGGGCGGGGGCCGGTATTACTGCTACACGGGTGGGCTGGCGTCGCTCTGTGACCAACTCTCTCTCTCCCCCAGGGCCGCCGTGTCCCGCCGCCGGTCCAGGAGCGTCGGTGGAGAGCGGGACAAGTTTGCGGGGTTTCTGCTTTGGGGGGGGGGGCGGGGACTGTAATCGTGGGGTGATGGGTGAGCAACGAGCGCATCCACAGCTGGTTTGGTGATTTGGACTTTGCGCTTGTCTCTCTGGGTCGCTGCTCATTTACTGACTGCACTGGGGGGAGGGGGGGGGCTGCTGCTTCCCATAATGTTCCTGCAATGACGGGGTTCAGTGGGGAACAGTCCCGATCAACATCTGGTGGCAATCACAGCTGGAGCGTTGCAGCGCTGGTTGACCCGAGGCCTGGAGCCGGTCGGGGGGCGGTGTGGGAGGGAGGGGTTCCTGGCGTTGAGGTGATACATCCACCCGTGGACTGTGGGGGGGGGGGGTGATCAGGGAATGTGATTCTTTGCTGGGGGGGTGATCAGGGAATGTGATTCCTTGCTGGGGGGGGCGTTTTCTGCTTCACTGTCGCGACATAAATGTTCAATAAATTCCAGTGTGTTCTCCAGCTGCCGGTCCGTGGCTGCTTGTGGTGGTGATGGGGGGGGGGGGGGTCACGACGATTGGGAGGGTGGGGGTCACTGGCCTTGGGGGGTGGGGGGCTTCAAGGGCTTTGGGTGGGAGTCACGGGCATTGAGAGGGTGGGGGTCACGGGCATTGAGAGGGTGGGGTTCACGGGCATTGAGAGGGTGGGGGTCACGGGCATTGAGGGGGTGGGGGTCACGGGCATTGAGAGGGTGGGGGTCACGCGCATTGAGAGGGTCGGGGTGACGGGCATTGAGAGGGTGGGGGGTCACGGGCATTGGGAGGGTGGGGGGTCACGGGCATTGAGAGGGTCGGGTGACGGGCATTGAGAGGGTGGGGGGTCACGGGCATTGAGAGGGTGGGGGTCACGGGCATTGGGAGGGTGGGTTAATTGGCTTGGTAAAATTGTCAATTGTCCCGAGTGTGTGTAGTATAGTTTCGTTCTTCGTTTAGTTTAGAGATACAGCGCGCAAGCAGTCACTCCGTCCCACCGTGTCCACGGGCATTGGGGGCGGGCCCAGTGGGACACGCCGTGGGAGGGACTGGCGAAGGTGCCGGGACATCCGTGACCGGGGAGAGCGCGGACGGTGGAGCAGCGGTAGAGTTGCTGCCTCGCAGCGCCGGTGACCCGGGCTCGATCCTGACTACGGCTGCTGTCTGTACGGAGCTTGTTGGTTCCCCCGTGACCTGCGTGGGTTTTCTCCGGGATCGCCGGTTTCCTCCCACTCTCCAAAGACGTACATATGTGCAGGTTAATTGGCTTGGTAAAATTGTAAACTGTCCCTAGTGTGTGTAGGATAGTGTTAATGTGCGGGGGTCGCTGGTCGGTGCGGACTCGGTGGGCCGAAGGGCCTGTTTCCGCGCTGTATCTCTAAACTGAACCCGGGGCGCTGGAGAACGGAGCGGGAGATTGTAACGTGTCTGGGAGACAGTGATCGATTTCAGGAAGCGATGCGGTCCACACACCCCGGTGTACATTGACGGCGCCGGAGTTTGTAAACTTCAAGTACTGAGCAGTAAACATCACCAGCAACTTGTCCTGGACCAGCCCGGCCAATCCCACTTCTCCCCTCTCCCATCGGACAAGAGGGACAGAAGTGTGAAAACGCGCCCCTCCACATTCAGGCACAGTTTCATCCCAGCTGTTATCAGGCAACTGAACCATCCTATCACCAATTAGCCGTCATAACCTCCCATCTTCCTCATCGGAGACCCTCGGACCATCTTTAATCGCACTTTATCCTGCATTTAACATGATACATGTCTCCTGTATCTGTACACTGTGGACGGCTTGATTGTAATCATGGACAGTGTTTCCGCTCACTGGACATCGCGGCACAACAGATCTTTTCACTGTACCTCGGTACAGGTGATAACAATAAACTACATTAATCTACACTAAGTGCCGGTGACGTCTTCTGCGAACTCGGCAACGGCGGACTGGTTTAACGGCGCCGCCGCTTCTCTGCTCCCCTGATCAGTTGCCCGCCTCTGACCCTGGGGCAGGTTCTCTCAGCTTTACCCACCCCTCCCTTCCTCAGACTGAACCCACCCGGAACCTCGCCGGTCCATTCCCTCCACAGACGCTGCCTGACCCGCGGAGTTCCTCCAGCACTCTCTGTGATTCGCTCACATTCCCAGCGGTCTCCCGGCTCCTGGTTCCCTCGCCGCGGCCGATGAGGGCGAATGAGCACCGTGTGTGTCAGGGTCAGGGACAGGGCCGTCTTGTCGATCTACGCTGCAGCTTCATGGAGTGCCCCGAGATCTCCCCGCTCCCCAATACTCCCCGGGACCCCTGCATTCACCGTGTGTGTCAGGGTCATGGACAGGACCGTCTTGTCGATCTGCGCTGCAGCTTCCTGGAGTACCCCGATATCTCCCCGTTCCCCAATACCCCCCGGGACAATCTACAACATATATTAATGATTTGGATGATGGAATTAGATGCAACACTAGCAAGTTTGCGGATAACACAAAGCTGGGTGGCAGTGTGAACTGCGAAGAGCATGTTAGGAGGTTGCAGGGTGACCTGGACAGGTTGAGTGAGTGGGGAGATGCGTGGCAAATGCAGTATAATGTGGATCAATGTGAGGTTATCCACTTTGGCGGCAAAAATAAGGAGGCAGATTATTATCTCAATTGCGTCAGATTAGGTAAAGGGGAACTGCAACGAGACCTGGGTGACCTTGTACACCAGTCACTGAAAGTAAGCGTGCAGATACAGCAGGCAATGAAGAAAGCTCATGGCATGTTGGCCTTCATAACGAGAGGATTTGACTACAGTAGCAAAGAGGTCCTTCTGGAATTGTATAGGGCCCTGGAGAGCCCACATCTAGAGTATTGTGTGCAGTTTTGGTGTACTAATTTGAGGAAGGACGTCCTTGCTATTGAGGCAGTGCAGCGTAGGTTCACGAGGTTAATCCCTGGGATGGTGGGACTGTCATATTAGGAAAGATTGGAAAGAATGGGCTTGTATTCACTGGAGTTTAGAAGGATGAGAGGGGATCTTATAGAGAAGTATAAAACCATAAAAGGCCTGGACAAGCGAGATGCAGGAAAATGTTCCCAATGTTGGGGGGTCCAGAACCAGGGGACGCAGACTAAGAATAAAGACGAGCCTATTTAAAACTGAGGTGAGAAGAAACTTTTCATCCAGAAAGTTGTGAATTTGTGAAATTCTCTGCCACAGAGGGCAGTGGATGATCTTAAAGGAGTGTTAGATAGAGCTCTGGGGGCTAATGGTATCAAGGGATATGGGGAGAAGGCAGGCACAAGTTATTGATTGTAGATGATCACCATGAATGGCGGTGCTGGTTCGAAGGGCCAAATGGCCTCCTCTTGCACCTATTTTCTATGATTCTACCCCTCCATTCACCGCGTGTGGCCGCCCCTTACTGCTTCCCTCAGAGCGCATCAGTTCGCACTGACCGGGACTCACTCACCCCGCCCCTGCTTTGCCCAAGTTACCAGCTGACCCACGCTCCCAACCCCCACAACGCCGGTCCGTCTGTCGTTTCCCTGTCTAATTACATCAGGGTTAAGTTATGTGTCTTGTTAGAGAGGCATCGAGTCACACAGTGCGGAAACAGGCCCCTCGGCCCAACTTGTAATGGGCGATTTCAGGGGGTGACTGGAACACAACAGCGCCCAGTTGTCCACACTGATCCACGGGACAGAACAGATGTGCAGGAACTTCCTGCATTTCTTCTGCACAATTGCAGAGAATATTCAAATTGCTGGACGAACAACGCGCCAGTCGGCATCTGGGGAGGGAGTGAACAGGCAGACTGATCAGTGTGGAGAAGGGTCCGATCCGAGTCGTCGCCTGTCCATTCCATCCCCAAGATGCTGCCTGAACCGCCAGTACCTCCAGCGCTTCGCGTTTCGCTCAAGATGCCAGAATCTGCAGGCCGTTGTGTCTGCCGAGGAGAGTCGCCAGCGTGTTGCCCGGGACGAACATCTCTGTTGTGAGGATCATTGGCAGAGGCCGGGTTTGGTTTCCCGGGAGTTGGGGAACGGAGGGGGGGGGGGGGGGGGGGGAGGGAGAACTGATGAAGCACAGAATAACATGGGGGTTGATAGTTGGTGAGACACCTCACCCCATAACGGAGATGTCCAATACCAGAGGGCACCAGTTTAATGGTGAGGCATAAGGGGTGTAAAAGTGCTCAGATCGACTTTGGGTGTTGTGATCCGGAACGCGTTTTGTTGGAGGCAAAGACTCCCCCCTCATTCTAAATGGACCCAAATGTGCACTTTAATTGCTGATAATTGCGCTGGTGTAGAGAGGCGCTGAACGGTCACATGAACGCGGTGGACCCAAAAGGCCTGCTGTGTGTCTAGAAACAGAGAAACCGCGCATCTTGTTAAACGGCGAGAGATTGTAGAGTTGATATTCAGAGAGACCTGGATGTCCTTGTGCACAAGTCACATGAAACCCACAGGCGGGTACAGTGGGCACTCGGGGCGTGTGAAATATTGACCTTCATTACGAGAGGACCTGGGGTTTGTTTGCAAAGAGAGATACAGCATGGAAACAGGCTCTTCCACCCACTGAGACCACAACGACCATCGATCACCCGCTCGCACTCGTTCAATGTTACAACTTCCTCGTCCATTCCCTGCAAACGAGGAGCAACTTTTAGAGGGGAGATTAACCTGCAAACCTACACATCTTTGGGTTAAGGCATGAAGTTCGTCCACCCGGAGAAACACATGCGGTCAGAACAAAGGAGGACCCGGCGGGGGGGGGGGGGGGGGGAACAAAGGACCCGGCGTGGGGGAACGGCCGTGTGCGGAGGGAAAGCAAAGGAAGACCCGGCGTGGGATACTTTATAACTTTGTCTGCGCCCTTTGTGAGGCGACTCTTTGCAGACCTTGGGTATGCAAAACAAAGACTATCACTCTGACTTGTCACATGTGACAATAAAGTATTCATTTATTCTTTCAATCGTTCGTTCCTTCGTTCGTTCATTCATTCGTTCATTCATTCATTCATTCATTCATTCATTCATTCATTCATTCATTCATTCATTCATTCATTCATTCATTCATTCATTCATTCATTCATTCATTCGTTCATTCGGTCGTTCGTTCATTCGTTCGTTCGTTCATTCGTTCATTCATTCATTCATTCATTCACTCATTCATTCATTCATTCATTCATTCATTCATTTATTTATTCATTCATTCATTCATTCATTCATTCAGTCATTCATTCATTCATTCATTCATTCATTCATTCATTCATTCAATCGATCACAGAGAGAACGTGCAAACTCCACACAGACAGTACCCGAGGTCAGGATTGAACCCGAATCGCGGGCTCTGTGAGGCAGCGTCTCTTCCCGCTGCGCCACTGTGCTACCTTGGGTCTGGAGGAAGGAAGTCTCACTAGTATTATATGGTCCTTAATCCACACCTACATGTAGTTAGTTAATTGCGGCCCACGGCGCTTCTTATGTACATGAACAATCTCGATGACCAGAAGGTGATATTAGTAAAGTGGCAGAAGACGCGATAAACGGCTCAATTGCGGATAGTCTCAGGGTGGAGAAATGTATCTATTGGCGAGTAACTTGGGCACATGAATTGAAATGGAATTTAATACTAAAGAGTGCAAAGTGAGGTCAAATGAAGGTAGGGGCCCTGGGGGTGTTGAGGAACAGAGGGATACAGGACCTGTGGCCTAACGGACTATGAATGCTAGACCACAGTAGACAGGGCGGTGAAGAATGTAACGGGGATGTTGGGACAAAGCGGAGAGAGCGGTGGGAAATCTCTCGGCCTTGACAGGGCTGATGCTGAGGAGGGCGCGATGCCGGAGGATGCTGCCACCGGGTGGGCGCGGCTGGTACTGCACCAGATATGCAGCAAGATACAGCAGCTAAACACGGAGCGCTGGAAGAACTCAGCGGGTCGGGCAGCACCTGGGGAGGTGTAATGTGTAAATCAACGGTTTGGATAATTCCCTCATCAGAACTGGTGTCAAATGTAGCCTGACCCGCTGGTGTTTTCCTGTCTTCTGTTTGTGTTCGCCATTCCAGCAACTGCCGTCTCATTCACTGCCCTTTGCTTCGCGGGCAAAGCTTCTCAACAACATGGGAGCCGACGCTGTGACTGGGACGTTACTGGAATGGATAGAAGATTGGCCGAATGGCAGAAGGCAAAGAGTGGGATCCGGTGTGTGGGACACTGTCTCCGTGTTTCCCGCACACAGCTCCCCAGACGCGTGGCCAAGCACGACCGGGCCCTCTTCACCCGCCTGTCCTTTGCCGGGCAGTCCCGTCCACGGCGCCGAACAATCGCCATCGCAGCCGGGCAGCGCTGTCAGGGCGCCCGGGTGGTGAGGGCGCGTCCGCGGCTCATTGAGTACCGGGACCATCAAGCACTCACTTCCTCCTCGTCCTTCCCCTCGCCGCGACTACTCCTCCCCCACAACCCCCTCCCCACTCCCCCACCGCCCACCGCGCACTCCCCTCCCCAGTACCCCCTCCCCACTCCCCCACCACCCACCGCGCACTCCCCGCCCCCACCATCCCCTCCCTACTCCCCCACCGCCCACCGCGCACTCCCCGCCCCCACTACTCCCTCCCCACTCCCCCACCGCCCACCACGCACTCCCCGCCCCCACTGCCCCCCGCTAGCCCATTAACATCAGCACCTGGACAACTCCTCCCACACAGGCCCCTCCCGTCGCCCCACCCGCTCCAGTCTACATCTCCCCCGGAATAAAACTCAGGCGGCTGTTAATCCATGGACTCTATTAACATCACAACGAGCTGCCATCCGTTCAGTAATAATGTGACTGATCCAACCTTGGCCTCAGCCTCTATCCGCTCTGCTCCTACTCCGCGATCGCTTCAGTCTAACGTACCGTTAATCTCCGCCTTGACTCTGTGACCTGACGCCTCCACCGTGACCTCTGGCAGAGAATTCGAGGGATTCACGTCCTGGCCATTCACGGAGGAATGGGGTGAGGGGGGTGCGGGGGTCCGGTGCCCTCTGTCCGTTCCTGTTGGCAAATGTAGGGCACCTTCAGAAGCATCCCCCGAATGGCAGCGACTCACTGGGTAAATATCCGAGATACCCGGCGCGGTCCAACTCCCCCGACCCATCAGTCCCACAGAGGCCGCACTCCCCTCACCCCGCACCTCCCCGACCCCGCACGGCCCCGCACCGACCTCTGCACGTTCCCACTGGCTTATCACCACCCACCACGCGTCCGTGCGCCACCGCACCCTGCACACCCCCAGAACCCACACTCCCGCACAACCCTTACCCCCCCCGCACCACACACTCCTTTTGCACCACCCCCACCCCATCCCCCGCACTCCCCCTAAACCCCCACTCCCCCATCCGCACCCCACACTCCCATAAACCCCGCAGAATGGTTCTGTTCTCCTTCACCCGGCACCGTCCGCCACACGGCCCAAGGCTGGGTCTCTCTCCCCGAAAGGCCGCCAACTCCATCCTTTATGGCATTTCTCATCAGAGCGGACCGCGCCACTGCCCCTCCCCGACCCCACCATAAGCCCCCCTTGTCTGCAACGTTTCTGCGCTACTAGCGGCAGCGGCGCGGGAGGTCGACCCCACTATTGCTGCTGCGTTTGGTTCACCAACGCTACACTTTCCCATAGAATGGCCTGAGAAAGGCGACGTTCCCAGGCAACGCGAGTCCCCTGACACGAACAGGTGCAGACAGTGTCTCCCACTGTCCGGAAAACTGTGGTTGAATGTTGTTTTCAGGGGCTATGGAACGCAGCGCTACTAATTTAACTGGTAATTCCATTTTACATTCTAGCTGAGATTCCCTGTTTAACCCTCACACGACTGAACCTCTGCCGGGAAATCTGACGAAGTCACGGTAAATCGGGGCAGCCCGGCGACCCCGCTCTCCAACGTGGACTGTCGCGACAGTCGATGGGTACCGGAACGCCGATGCTACGCCGCCGCGGAGCGGAGATCCAGCCTCGCACATTCGGCCTCCGAAGTCGGCAATGGGGATAAACCACCCGGTCTGCAAAGGGCAGGGAGCGCACGGCGATCCCGCTGTCCGACGTAGGTCGCCGCGACGCGTCGTAGGATACTGGACCGGTAGCCTTGGCTGCCGCGGAGCCGAGATACGGACCCGCAAATCCCACATCGGAAGTTGCCTTGGGTCGGATCCGTCAGGTGTGGTCGGGCCAGAGTTGCCGAGCGCGACCGCAGGCGGCAGATTCCACCCGCCGATTGTAACCGTGCGTTATCTGCCCCGGGCGCCGGCGGGGAGCTCGGTGGCTGCAGCGCGGTGATCGGAGACACCTGGAGAGTCGGCACCGCCTCGAGCGGCCGCGACCCGTCAACCGGCGACATGTCCGGTAACTGCACCTTTCCGTGGACTCTGCCGAAATCGCGGTGAACTGGGGGAGCCCGGGACCGCGCTGTCCGACATGGGCTGTCGCAACGAGTAGATCGGTCCGGTGTCATTCAGCCTAGGCCGCCGCGGAGCCGAGATACCGGCCCGAAGATTCAGCATCGCAAGTCGTCTATGGAAACGGATCCGTCTGGTGTGTCCCGGCCCGCGTTCCAGAGCCCCGGCCGCAAAACGGCAGATCCGACCCGACGAATGCAACATTGCGTTTTCAGCCCGGGGCGTCGGCGGGGAGATCGGCGGGTGGAGCACATGTTTCCAGAGGCACATGAAGAGACGGCAGCGCCCCGAACGGGCCGCGACTCGTCACCTGGTGACCGGCTGCGTGAGTGTAACACTGGCGGGAATCTGCCGATGTCGCGGTAAGCCGGGAGTTCACGGCGACCCCGCCGTCCGACGCGGGACAACGCGACCCGAACCGGAACGGCCTTCCCAGAGCGCCGCGGATCCGAGATACGGACCCGCAAAGTCCGCATGTGGAGTCGGCCATGGGGACGGACTCGCCGGGAGTGCGGGTTCCGGAGCTCCAGAGACACGTCCGCAGGCGGCAGATTCCACCCGCCGATTGCCACGTTGCGTTTTGGGCGAGGGCTTCGTCGGCGGGGAGCTCCGGTGGGAACAGCGCGGGGTCCGGAGACCCCGAAGAGTCGTCGGGGCCGGTCGGGTCGCGACTAGTCAACTGGTGACCGGCCGCGTGAGTACCGCTGCCGGGTAATCTGCCGCAATCGCGGTAAATCGGGGGAGGCCGGCGACCCCTCTGTCCGGCGCGTCCACCGGATCGTCCAGCCTACGCCGTCGCGGAGCTGAGATACAGACCCGCAGATTCGGTTGACGAGTCGCGCTGCAGCCGCCGAGCTCCCCGCCGACGCCCCGCGCGGGTCGAATCTGCTCTGGATCTCCAGCCCGGCCACAGCGGGTGGATCTGTACTCAGAGACCACTTCCGAGGCGGAATCTGCGGGCCTGTATCTCGGCTCCGTGGCGGCTTATGCTCGCCATTCCGGTACACATCGACTCGTCGCGGCATTCCGCGTCGGATAGCGGGGTTGCCGTCCGCCTTCAATCAGCCGCGATATCGGCAGGTTCCCGGCACCGGTACACTCACACAGCCGCTCACCAGTTAACGATTCGCCGCCCGGTCGGGGCGCAGCCGGCTCTTCGGTTGTCTCCGAACACCGTGCAGCGCCCACAGAGTTCCCCGCCCACGACTCGTGTCGAACTCGCAATGTTGCAGTCGGCGGGTCGAATCTGCCACCAGCATCCAGGGCTCTGGAACTCCGGCCTGGCCAGACCGGGTGGATCCATCCCCATAGCCGACTTTCAACGCCGAATTTGCAGGCCTTTATATCGGCTATCGCGATTCCGTCAGATTCCCGGAATATTTGACCCGCCGATTGCAACATTGGGTTTTCAGCACGGGGACGTCGGCGGGGAGCTCGGCGGCAGCAGCGCGGGGTTCGGGGACACACGAAGTGGCGGCGGCGCTCTGATCGGGCCGCGAATCGTCAACTGATGACCAACCGCGTGTATGTACCGCTGCCGGGAATCTCCTGAAATCGCGGTCGGCTGTGAGGAGCCCCGGACACCGCTGTCCTACGGGCACTGCCGCGCCGAGTCGATGGGAACCGGAATATCCAGTCTACGGCGCAACGGAGATGAGATACAGGCCCGCAAATTCAGCCTCAGAAGTCTTCTATGGGGATGGATCTACACGGTCTGTCCGGGCTGGAGCTCCAGAGCCCTGGCTTCTGCCGGCAGATTCGATCCGCCGATTACAACACTGCGTTTTCGGCGCGGGATGACGGCGAAGATGGAATTCAATACACAGAAATGTGAGGTGTTGCATTTTGGAAAGTCTAACATGGGCAGGACCAACACAGTGAATGATCGGGCTCTGGGGAGTGTTGCAGTCAGACGGATCTTGGTGTGCAGGTGCATGGTTCCTTGAAGGTGGAGTCGCAGCTAGATATGTGGTCAAAAAGCCTGGTGGCACATTGTCCTTCATCAGTCAGTGTATTGATTACAGAAGTTAGGAAGCCATTTTGCAGTTGTATAAGACGTTGGTGAGGCAGCATTTAGAGTAATTTGTTCAGTTCTGGGCACCATGTTATAGGAACGCTGTTGTCAAGCTGGAAAGGGTGCAGGGAACATTTACGAGGATGTTGCCAGGACTAGAGGGTCTGAGCTACAGGGAGAGGTCGAGTTGGCTGGAACTTTATTCGTTGGAGTGCAGGAGGATGAGCGGTGATCTTATGGAGATGTATAAAATCATAAGATTTAGATTTACATTCGGCCCACCGAGTCTGCGCCGCCCAGCGATCACCGCACATTAACACTATTCTACACACACTAGGGACATTTTTTTATTTTTACATTTACCCAGTCAATTAACCTACATACCTGTACGTCTTTGGAGTGTGGGAGGAAACCGAAGATTTCGGAGAAAAGCCACGCAGGTCACGTGGAGAACGTACAAACTCCGTACAGACTGCGCCCGTAGTCAGGATCGAACCTGAGTCTCCGGCGCTGCATTCGCTGTAAGGCAGCAACTCTACCGCTGCGCCACCGTGCCGCAGATCAATAGATCGGGTAGATGCACAGAGTCCCTTGCCGAGAGTAGGTGAATCGAGGTCAAGAGGGCATTGGTTGAAGGTGAAGGGAACAATATCATAGGAATCTGAGGGTAAACTTTTCACACAAAGGGTGGTGGGTGTATGGAGCAAGCTGCCAGAGGAGGTCGTTGAGTCTGGGACTAACCAATATTTAAGCAACAGTTAGACAGTGGCATGGATAGGACAGGTTTAGAGGGATATGGACCAAACGCGGGCAGGTGGGACTAGTGTAGCTGGGACATGTTTGCCGGCTTGGGCAAGTTGGGGCGAAAGGCCTGTTTCCACGCTGTATCAATCTATGACTCGATGACTCTACTATTCCGCTATTCTGGGAAGTGCAGATGTGCTTACAGAATATTCCGGTTTTAGGTTTATTTTATAAGCGACTGCAGTGAGCTCACAGTGGAAATGCCTTGAATGTTTTGATTAATTTAATGTTACAATATGGTTCAACATAGAAAATAGGTGCTGGAGTAGGCCATTCAGATGTTCGAGCCAGCTCTGCCATTCAGTACGATCGTGGCTAATCATCCAAAATCAGCACCGCGTCCCTGCATTTCCCCATATCCATTGATTCCTTTAGCCCGAAGAGCTAAATCTAACTCTCTCTTGAAAACATCCAGTGAATTGGCATCCACTGCCTTCCGTGGCACAGGATTCCACAGATTTACAACACTGGGTGAAAAAGTTAAATGTAACATCTCCAAGTTTGTGGATGACACAAAGCTGGGCGGCAGTGTGAGCTGCGAGGAGAACTCTATGAGGCTGCAGGGTGCCTTGGATAGGTTGGGTGAGTGCGCAGATGCAGTATAATGTGGATAAATGTGAAGTCATCCACTTTGGTGGCAAGAACAAGAAGACAGATTGTTATCTGAATGGTGTCAGTTTAGGAAAAGGGGAGGTACAAGGAGACCTGGATGTCATTGTACATCAGTCACTGAAAGTAAGCATAGAGGTGCAGCAGGCAGTGAGGAAAGCAAATGGCATGTTGGCCTTCATAGCGAGAAGATTTGAATATGGGAGGAAGGAGGTCCTACTCCAGTTGTACAGGGCACTGGTGAGACCACGGCTGGAGTATTGTGTGCAGTTTTGGTCTCCCAATCGGAGGAAGGACATTCTTGCCATTGTGGGAGTGCAACGTAGGTTCACCAGGTTAATACCCGGGATGGCGGGACTGACATATGTTGAAAGAATACGTCGATAGGGCTTATATTCACTGGAATTTAGAAGGATGAGAGGGGATCTTATAGAAACATATTAAATTCTTAAGAGATTGGGCAGGGTAGATGCAGGAACAATGTTCCCGATGTTGGGGGAGTGTAGAACCACGGGTCACAGTTTAAGAACAAGGGGTAGGCTACTTAGGACTGAGATGAAGAAAAACTTTATCAACAAGATATTTGTGAATCTGTGGAATTCTCTGCCGTGAAATGGCACTGGATGTTTTCAAGAGCGAATTAAATATAGCTCTCAAGACTAACGGAATCAAGGGATATGGGGAGAAAGCAGGAACTGGTACTGATTTTGGTTGATCAGCCATGATCATATTGAATGGCGGTGCTGGCTCGAAGGGCCGAGTGGCATACTCCTGCACCTATTTTCTATGTTTCTATGTTCCCTCCGCAACTCTGGTTAACTCATCCCTTCCCAAACAAACCACCCCCACCCCAGGTACCTTCCCCTGTAACCACAGGAGATGCAACACCTGTCCCTATACCTCCTCCCTCGACTCTGTCCAGGGACCCCGACGGTCCTTTCTGGTGAAACTTGCACGTAGGTTGAGGTTCACTTGCGCGTAGTGCAACGTCATCTACTGTATATGTTGTTTCAGGTGTGGATTCCAACATATCGGCGAGACCAAGCGCAAACTCGGCGATCGTTTTGCTGAGCACCTTCGCTCAGACCGCCTCGACATACGTGACCTCCCGGTTGCCAAACACGTTTACTCCCTTTCCCATTCCCACATTGATTTTTGTATTCCAGGCCTCCTCCATTGTCAGAGTGAGGCCAAATACAAATTAGAGAAACTGCACCTCATATTTCACAGTCTGTACAACTTGTTATCACCTACCCCACACCAACAATGGACCATTGTGGGTTCCACATTTCCTTGAGCATCGTTGCTTTTTATATTTCCTTCATTCATTCGTTCCATTTACTTTCTATATTTCTCCTTTCCCTTTCCCCTGTCTCCCAATCTGAAGAAGGGTCTCGACCCGAATCCCCACTTATTCTTTTGCTCCAGATATGCTGCCTGATCCGCTGAGTTACTCCAGCATCTGTGTCTATCTTTGATGTAAATCAGCATCTGCAGTTCCTTCTTACGCTCTTTAAAATGTTGTTCCAGTTTTGTACCTGCCTCTACTACCTCCTTTGGCAGATCGTTCCATATACGCAAGAACGGCTCAGTGTAAAAATTGCCCCTCAGGTTCCTATTAAATATTTCCTCTCTCACCGTAAGACTATGTCCTCTGGTTCTTGATTCCCCCAATCTGTGCATTCACCCTATCCATTCCCCTCGTGATTTTCCACGCGGTAATGGCTTTACTGTTCAGACCACATCTCCAGTACTTGATACTAATGGATGGACAATAACCCAACGCTACCGTTTCAAGCTCTCTGCATCTCGGTTCGGTGTAAATTGTCCACCTGCACTATTCTTATTAGTACATTTCAACATTTACCCAACAGGGTTCCGAATTTCGCAGCGGCGTGGTCAGATTCTTCACTGCTTCACGTCTTTTCCTTCAATGTTAAATTCACTGCCACTGCTCTTTCCAGGAATACCCGTGCCTTAAAGAAGTTCTGCACCTCCCTCCGGCGAGATTCACATCTCCCGCCAGTTCTGATCAAGGACTTTCGTCCGTAACATCATTCCTATTTCTTGTTTCATAGATGCCGCCTGACCTGTCGAGCATTGCCATCATTTGTAATTCCATTGTAAGTTGACTGTGAAATAGGAACGTTATTAAACACAGCCCGCTACCTCTTGGGGAAAACAAAGAAATGAACGTGCAGCCGTGCCCCTGTAACGAGAGGACGTTGGTAGATGGATAATTATAAACACATGTATTCACTCAATAAATGATGGTGATCCGAAACTCAGCGGTTCAATGATACTTTATTGTCACAAGTAGATAGATAGTGACATTATTTGTTTTGCTATCAATTCAGTAAAATCATGCTCTACGTAACCACAGTCATGCATAAATATGTTCAACCATTTATTCTAATAACAGTACACTTCTGATATAGAACACAAAGAGTCGCCACGTTTCAGAAACAATCCTGTGCCCTTCAGATTTCAACAGTAGAAGAGCCCTAACCGGTCTGACTGGGACCATTAACGGTCAAGTGGGATTAGCACAGTTATTTGGGGCCAGTATTGACGCGATGGGCTGATTGCTCTCCATTCTGAAAAATGATCCCGACCCGAAACCTTGCGTATCCATTCCCTCCACGAGAGTGTCCTGACCCGGTGAGTTCCTCTCGCACTTTATGTTTTGCTCAAGATTCTGGCACCTGCAGTTCCGTGTATCTCCATTTTGTTGCTTTTGCTTTGTACGTTTCAATGATTCTGCTATTCGTACTGAAAGCTCGCTAAATTGTCATCTGATTGTAACATATTTTTAACGCTGGGGTCTGAGATTGGACGACTGCCATTTGAAAAGTGATAATCTGAACAAAAATCTGCAAATGCTGAAACGAAAACGTAAACCGAACACGCAGGAAATATTGGTCAAACAGCATCTGTGAGAATAGAAACCGAGTCAATCTTGGAGGCCAAAGATATTCAATCAAAATTGTTCTTATTTTAGATATTCAGCGTCTACCGTGACATTTTTGGGATGTTCCTACTATCTCACTTGCTGGTAAGATCTGGTGTTGCCTTTCGATCTGGAATATTAACTATGTTTCTCTTCGCAAAGGCCCGCCCGACCTGCTGAGTATTTCCAGGTTTTTCTGTTTTATTTTAATCCGTTTGATTAACAAGGCAAAAATGGATTAAACTATAATTGAGCATCACGTTCCATTGTTTGTAACCTTACACTGGTCGGTCATCCAAACCTTCGGCTTTAAACCAACAGCGCGATGTTTTAGGATCGGAATCCAACGTGCTGATGGAACTCAGCGGGCCAGGCAGCATCTGTGGAGGGAATTGACAGACGACGATTCCGGTCGAGCCTCTCTTTCATACTGATTGTGGTAGGGGGAGAAAGCTGCAAAAGAGACGTGGGGCCGGAATAAAGCCTGGCAAGTAGGAGGTGGATAGACGCAAAGTGCTGCAGTAAATCAGGCAGCATCTCTGGAGAACAAGGATAGGTGAACTTTCGTGTCGGAACGTTTCTTCAGAGGTACAAAAAGCTGGAGTAACTCAGCGGGTCAGGCAGCATCTCTGAAGATAAATAATAGGTGACATTTCTTTCAGTCTGAAGAAAAGTTCCGAGCCGAAACGACACATATTTTTTTCTTCAGAGATGCTGCCTGACCCGCTGAGTTACTCCAGCACTTTATGTCTATCTTCGTTAGAAACTAGCTCCTGTAGTTCCTCCCAACAGTAGTATTACGTGGATTTATTCAAAGAATGCCGGAGTAACTCAGCAGGTCAGGCAGCATCTCGGGAGAGAAGGAATGGGTGACGTTTCGGGTCGAGACCCTTCTTCGTAGTATTACGTGGATTCGTGTGAGGGGAGGGGTGATTGGCAGATGGTTGAAAATAATTAAAACAGCTAAAGGTGAAAAGGATAAAAAATCCTGTTAGCTGTGGAAAGAAGACGAGAGAAATGTAAAGCCAGAGGGAGGGATATCGATGGAAGGGAACATGGGGTGGGGGGATAGTGGGAGGAACAGATGCCGTTTCGGGTTAGGGGCACATGACAGTGAGAGAGGGTGTAGGGGATATTAGTTAACATTGGAGAATTCAGTCTTCATACCGAAGGTAGATACAAAATGCAGGAGTATCGCAGCGGGTCAGGGAGCATCTGTGGAGGGAAGGAATGGGTGACGTTTCCCATTCATTCTCTCCCGAGATGCTGCCTGCCCAGCTGAGTTATTCAAGCATTTTGTGTCTGTCTTCGGTTTGAACGCGCATCTGTAGTTCCTTCCTCCACATCAATCTTCATACCGTTGGGTTCTAAGCTAAGCCAACAGAATACGAGGTGCTGTTCCTCCAGTCTGCGTGTGGCCTCTCTCTGACAACGGAGGAGGACAAGGACAGATAAGTCGGTTTGGGAATGGGAAGGGTAGTTAAATGGCCTGTAAAGCAAGAACCCGGGCAACGAGCTTCGATTCAACGCGACGGGTCTAATTACTTTTTAAAAACCGGACGATAATAATAAATGGATCAGCTATCACCTTCTTCGCTTCCTCCCGGAACCTCCTCTGGACAAGAGCATAAATACAAGTGTTTGTGCAGGAACTCAGATACATGAGCAGAAGCGCTATTCTAATCGCGAGATAAATGGACCTCGGGGCGTTGACCGCAAAACTCTGCGTGACTTCGAAACACAAGTCGAGTATCGTAACCGGAGTCCACAGCGCAGTGAAGCTGCCCGAGATGGCAAATAACAGAATCATTGAATTCCTCCGGTTTCTGATCTCGGGATCACAGATATTACCGTCCACGCGGCGCTTCAGGGCACTGCGAATTCGACTGACCTGTACAATGTGCCTGACGGTCAGTGAATTTAACAGCAGTACCAGCGGCAGTGGCAGCAGCGGTACCAACAGTTTGGAGAACCATTTGTACGTCTTCCATGCGGGCGATGAAGCATATTCGGTAACTGTACGGCAGCCCCATCGTATATCACCGGCAACATAGCGGGGCTCATACAGAAAATAAACTGGAATATGGATCAAAAAGCTGAACAAACACACGGTCGTTAGAATCACTGCGGCGGTTCTCTCGGTGCAGTATTTTGATTTTAATTTCTGGCAACAAATGGCGAAGAAGCGGTCGACTGTGAATGACACTGTGGACCAGACGGAGAATTGCACGCAGGATTTTTGTATAAAGGATGTAAGACGACACGCACATGTGTATGCCAGGAATGAATGCGGAAAATGATAGCTGAGGACGTTACCCACGATGACATTAAATATACAGACCATTGTGTCTGCGACTGCCATAGTTAGCATGTAACGGATGACTACTTTGGAGAGGCCGCACATTCTCCGGGACAGGACCACCAGAGACAGAACGTTTGCTGTAACAAGATGACAAGGCAGGTAATTACCAGAGTGAAACACCAGCATTGAGACCGTGTCTTTGGCCATGGAAACGCTGGGAATAACTGAACCGGGAACATTGTAACTGCTGCTGTCAATATTGCAGGGCAGACATCATTGGCGGTGTGAAGGGGGACGATGTTGGGTATTCAACAACGGACCAATTGCCTTCATCGATCGGGGCTTTGGGTCTAAGAGTCAGGTTGCAGCTTCATAGTTACTTTCTACCTCATTGGAAACCCTCGGACTATCTTTGATCAGACAGGCAGCATCTCTGGAGAAAACGAATCGGCATTCCTGCCATTCATTTGTCCTAAATACCGTCTATATCTCTCGTTCCACTTCCCCCTGACTCTCAATCTGAAGAAGAGTCTCGAAACGAAAAGGTCACCTATTCCTTTTCTCCACAGATGCTGCCTGAACCGCCGATTTACTTCAGCTTTTCGAGTCTGTCTTCGGTTTAAACCAGCATCTGCAGTTCCTCACTACACATATCCTTGATCGGACTTTACTGGATTTATCTTGCACTAAACGTTATTCACGTTATTATCGTGATCATGTATGCGTACACTGTGGACGGCTCGGTTGCAATCATGCATTTTCATTCTCCTGACTGGTTAGCACGCAAGAAGGGCTTTTCACTGTACCTCGCTTCATGTGACAAGAACCTAGATTGAAACTCAAAAGAGGAGATATTCCTAAGCAATACAGATAATCAGAAGTAAAGCGACGGAGGTGGCAACAAAATAACTCACCTGGAATACCGATAATTGCAAGAATCGGGTAGCAAATCGTGGTCGCATCAGCCGCCTCTATTCCCTGCATTCTATGATGGATAGGAGCAAGATTTCGTTATTGCAAACGTACAGATGCCACAGTGAAGCGATTCACCGTGCAGCCTGATTTATACGTCATCCTTCTCCACTGGGAGACCAAATTACATCACAGTTCCGCACACTTCATCTCACAAACATCTCCAGCTCTTTCCATTTGAATGAACAGCTAATGTCCGCGCTCGGTAATTGATACGAGTGACTCCAATAAACAGGATTAGTCTGGGCAGTTCCGGGCTCACTACTGCGCACGGCCCTGAGCTGTGAACCGGAGTCTCGAGTTTATCTATCCCCCTTTTCTTACTTTACCTGCGTAAAGACTAGCTCTCTTCCTCTGTGCCTGCCTCTCTTCGTCACTGCCATTTGTATTCTTTTGGTAAGGGTCCTGTTCTTCCGATCCTTTGGCTCAACATTCAAGGGATGCTTGATTCAGCGTCAAGCGACGACTTCATAAGGTCGTCATCAGTGATCGGAGCAGAATTAGGCCATTCAGCCCATCAAGTCTACTTCGCCATTCAATCATGGCTGATCTATCTCTCTCTCCAAGCCTTCTCCACATAAACATTGACAGCCGTACTAATCAAGAATCTATCTCTGTTTTTAAAATATCCATTGACTTGGCCGCCACAGCCTTCTGTGGCAACGACTTCCACAGATTCACCAGCCTCCGACTAAATAAATTCCTTCTCATCTTCTTCATAAAGAAACATCCTTTAATTCTAGGGCTATGTCGTCCAGTCCTGGACTCTCCCACTCGTGGAAACATCCCCTCCCCATTCACTCTATCCAAGCCTTTCACTCTTTGGTGCATTCCAACGTGGTCCTCCCTCATTCCTCTAAACTCCCACGTCTACAGGCCTAGTGCATGCTCATCACATGTTCCTGGGACCATTCTTGTAAACCTCCTCTGGACCATGTCCTGGGCCAGAACATCCTTCCTCAGGTATGGTGTCCACAATTGCTCACGGTACTCCAAATGCGGCCTGACCAGCGCTTTATAAACCCTCGGTATCACATCCTTGTTTTTGTGTCCTTGCCCCCTTGAAATAAGACTTGACTTCTTATTGACATCCAAGGGCAGTGGGGGAACATAATTCTATGCCGGGGTCAGAGTTGAACCAAAGTGATGGCGTCGACCAGTAAATTAACAGCCGACAAAGGTGCAATGCAGTTGTTCAGCAGCCAACAGAGGATGTCAGTAATATTGTGATTAAAGGCTCTATCCTAGACAGAGAAATGCATGGTGGGGCAGGATAAATGAGATATGTGTGACTGGTCAGAATGTGGAAAAATAGGAACAGGGGCAACCAAATGATAATCTCCATAAAGATTCACCATAAAAAGCACCCTCTCGGTGAGCGTCACAGTTGGATTTGACAACTGTGCTGCCCTAGACCAGAAGACATTGTCGAGAGTTGTGGATGCAGCCCAGCCCATCACACAGCCCAGTCCATCACACAGCCCAGCCCAGCCCATCACACAGCCCAGCCCATCACACAGCCCAGCCCATCACACAGCCCAGTCCAGCCCATCACACAGCCCAGCCCATCACACAGCCCAGTCCAGCCCATCACACAGCCCAGCCCACCACACAGCCCAGCCCATCACACATCCCAACCCATCACACAGCCCAGCCCATCACACAGACCAGCTGCCCCCGCCATTAATCCCATCTACTCTTCCCGCTGCTCCGGTAAAGGCCCACACACCCTTGTCATAACATCTTCCCCTCTCTCCCATCAGGCTGATGATACAAAAGCTTGAAACCACATACAATCTCATTCAAGAACAGCTTCCCGGCTGTTATCAGATTACTGAACGGTTCTCCTATAAGCTAAGGGTATAGTTCGGATCTTCCAATCTGGAAGTTCTGTACCTTGAAGCTTTCATTTTCAACCTGCACATTTATTTGTGGCTGTGACATTATGTTCTGCATTCTGTTCGCGTTCTCTTTTTGCATTGCTCGTTGTACGGATGTGGTGTGATTATACTCATGATCTGGATGGTGTGGACAATTTTTGATACAGTATCTCGATACATGTGACAATAGTAAACCATTACTAATACCACGACTACTCACTATCATTAAAATATAAATGTTCCACCTCCGCACCATTTTTTCTCTCCTACTCTCCACGTCTTTTAATTTCTCAAGGCACATAAATCTTCAAATCTCTTTTTTGAATAGACAAGGCCTGAACCCCCAGGGCCTTCCAGGGTAGAGAAGTCTGAAGACTTTATTTCTCTATCCGTTGTATCTTACAAGGTCAAATGATTGTTTTCTTATCCCAGTCGTAAATGCCCTACCCAACTTTCTAACACTCTGTCTGACTGGGTCGAGACCACTCTGCCACAGGAAACATTTCATAATCATAATTATACTTTATTAGCCAAGTATGTTTTGCAACATACAAGGAATTTGATATGCCATACAGTCATACCAATAAAAAGTAACAAAACACAAAAAAATAAATTTTAACATAAATATCCACCGTAGTGACTCCTCCCCATTCCTCACTGTGAAGGAAGGCGAAAAAAAGTTCAATCTCTTCCCTTCTTTGTTCTCCCACAGTCGGGGGCCTTGAGCCTTCCATTGACGGGCGATCTTGGCTCCCATAGTCGGCGGTCGGGCTCTGGATTGGGGCGATCAAGCTCCCGCATCGGGGGATCTTAGCTCTTCACGCCGGGCGATCGGACCCCAAGTCGGGGCTAGTCGAACCTCTTGCGACTTTGGAGCTTCCAGACATCAGTCTCTACAAGAGACTGCGAGCTCCTCGATGCTGGAATCCACGGGCGTTGATCCCAGGCAAGGGATCGCAGGCTCCAATGGTAAGTCCACTGCCCCGCGGTGGGGCTCAACGTCAGTCTTGAGCAAGCCCACCAGCTCCATGATGTTAGGCTGCAGAGCGACCGGAGATACGATCCGGAAAATATTTGTATCTCCGGCATGGTGAGATTGAGAAAAAGTTTCCCCTGACCCCTCCCCCACCCCTCACATAAAACAAAACAGAGAACATTAAACATACTTTTAAAAACGCCCTAAAAATAACAAAAAACACGAAAAGCCATACAGATCGTTTGCAACGCTGCCATTGCTGACGGCGCCACGCAGTGGAATGTACCCGACAAACAACCAAATGAGCACCTACTAAACGTTCAAGAGATCATGCTCATGTCTTGTTTTTTTTTAATTGAAGAGAATGCAGTGGTCTACCCGACAACGGGAGATTGGTGAGCAAAATTAGAACACATGATATTGGGGGTAGGGTGTTGACATGGTTAGAGAATTGGTTATAGACAATAGACAATAGACAATAGGTGCAGGAGGAGGCCATTCGGCCCTTCGAGCCTGTACGCACCGCCATTCAATGTGATCATGGCTGATCATTCTCAATCAGTACCCCGTTCCTGCCTTCTCCCCATACCCCCTGACTCCGCTATCCTTAAGAGCCCTATCCAGCTCTCTCTTGAATGCATTCAGAGAATTGGCCTCCACTGCCTTCTGAGGCAGAGAATTCCACAGATTCACAACTCTCTGACTGAAAAGGTTTTTCCTCATCTCAGTTCTAAATGGCCTACCCCTTATTCTTAAACTGTGGCCCCTTGTTCTGAACTCCCACAACATTGGGGACATGTTTCCTGCCTCTAACGTGTCCAACCCCTTTATAATCTTATACTTTTCGATAAGATCTCCTCTCATCCTTCTAAATTCCAGTGTATACAAGCCTAGTCGCTCCAGTCTTTCAACATATGATAGTCCCGTCATTCCGGGAATTAACATAGTAAACCTACGCTGCACGCCCTCAATAACAAGGATATCCTTCCTCGAATTTGGAGACCAAAACTGCACACAGTACTCCAGGTGCCGTCTCACTACTGCCCTGTACAACTGCAGAAGGACCTCTTTGCTCCTATACTCAACTCCTCTTGTTACGAAGGCCAACATTCCATTCGCTTTCTTCACTGCATGCATGCTTCCTTTCAGTGACTGATGCACCCAGATCTCGTTGTACGTCCCCTGTTCCTAAGTTGACACCATTCAGATAATACTCTGCCTTCCTATTCTTACCACCAAAGTGGATAACCTCGCACTTATCCACATTAAACTGCATCAGCCATGCATCCGCCCACTCACACAACCTGTCCAAGTCACTTGGTTGGCGGACAGGAAGCAAAGAGTAGGAGTAAACGGGTCCTTTTCAGAATGGCAGGTGGAGTGCCGCAAGGCTTGGTGTTGGGGCCGCAACTGTTTACCATATATATTAATGATTTGGACGAAGGAATTAGAAGCAACACTAGCAAGTTTGCAGATGACACAAAGCTGGGTGGCAGTGGGAACTGCAAAGAGGGTGTTAGGAGATTGCAGGGTGACCTGGACAGATTGAGTAAGTGGGCCGATGAATGGCAGATGCAGTATAATATAGATAAATGAGAGATTATCGACTTTGGCGGCAAAAACAAGGAGGCAGATTATTATCTCAATGGTGTCAGGTTAGGTAAGGGTGAAGTGCTGCCATACCTGGGTGTCCTTGTACACCAGTCACTAAACGTTGGTGTGCAGGTACAGCAGGCAGTGAAGAAAGCTAATGGCATGTTGGCCTTCATAACGAGAGGATTTCAGTATAGGAGTAAAGAGGTTCTTCTGCAGCTGTATAGGGCCCTGGTTAGACCACATCTGGAGTATTGTGTACAGTTTTGGTCTTCTAATTTGTGGAAGGTCATCATTGTAATTGAGGCAGTGCGGCGTAGGTTCACGAGATTGATCCCTTGGATGGCGGGACTGTCATATGAGGAATGATTGAAAAGACTAGGCTTGCATTCACTGGAGTTTAGAAGGGTGAGAGGGGATCTTATAGAGACATATAAAATTATAAAAGGACTGGACAAGCTAGATGCAGGAAAAAATGTCCCAATGTTGGTCAAGTCCAGAACCAGGGGCCACATTATTAGATTAAAGGGGAGGCCATTTAAAACTGAGGTGAGAAGGAACGTTTTCACCCAGAGAGTTGTGAATTTGTGGAATTCTCTGCCACAGAAGGCAGTGGAGGCCAAATCACTGGATGGATTTAAGAGATAATTTATCAACCTTTGATAAGGTTCAGTCTTTATTGAGCTGCTCTCTGTTCTATGAAGACAGAAACGCGCGTCCAAGGGTGGCGACGGAAAAGATACGATGGTGGCATTTAAGAGTTTCTTAGATACACATATCGATATGGAGGAATGGAGGCATTTGGAACACGTGAAGCTGAGGACGTTAATTTAACTTGGCATTATGTTCGGAAAGGACATCGTAAACGAGGGCCTACTCCTGTCTTTACCATGATTCTATTCATTTTAAAATAGTAATGAAAAGATGGACTCACCCACCAGTTAAAGACGAAAATTGAAGGGCTAATTCTCATTACTAATATTCATGTGTGCAACACTCACCGCCTTACCTTCATCAGTTTCCTTTTTTTCAGCTCCTCAAAAAACTCAATCAAATTAGTGCTACATGACCACCCGTGTGTACAAAGCCATGTTGTATATCCCTAATTAGACACATTCTTCCAAATGAGGGTAAACACTAGCTCCACGAATCCGCTCAAATAGGTTCACTGCCAGTGGCATGTGGCTTCCTGGATTCGCTCTACTTCCTTTCTTGAATAAAGGAAAAACTGGCGACTCTCTAGTCCTCCGGGACATCACATGCGGCCTGAGAATAAATAAACATCATCGCCAGGGCTCCGCAATGTCCTCTCTTGCCTCCCTCAATAACCGAGGAACGATCCAGTCAGGCCCTGGGACGTTATCCACCGCAATGTTCTTCAAGAGCCTCAGCACCACCTCCATCTCAATCTCAAACTGCCTCAGCATATTTGTATGCTCTGCACTGACATCACTTTCCTCCAAGTCCTCTGTGAATACAGACCCAAAGTATTCATTAAGTACCTCACCTACATTCTCCCACACGCATAGATTCCCTCCCTTATCTTTGTGCGATGCTGCCATTTCCATTGCAACCCTCTTCTCTTTAACGTACGTATTTAGATTTTTATTCAATACGCCGAAATGTACACGACATTTCTTGGTCCTGACCCTTCTAATTGCCCGCTTGGTCGTTGACATACTCGGTTCATATCCAAGTATGTCCCGTCTGATGACACAGTCTTAAACTGGACATAAGTAGAATGCCATGAGGATGCAGGGTGACTTGGACAGGTTGTGTGAGTGGGCAGATGCATGGCAGATGCAGGTAAATGTGGACAAATGTGAGGTTATCCACTTTGGTGGTAAGAACAGAATGGCAGATTATTATCTGAATGGTGTCAAGTCAGGAAATGGGGAAATACAAAGAGATCTTGGTGTCCTTGTTCATCAGTCACTTAAAGTTAGTATGCAGGTACAGCAGGCAGTGAAGAAAGCTAATGGCATGTTTTATCCTTTATGACAAGAGGAGTTGAGTATAAGAGCAAAGAGGTCATTCTGCAGTCGTACAGGGCCCTAGTGAGTCCGAGCCTGGAGTACTGTGTGCTGTTTTGGTCTCCAAATTTGAGTAAGGACATTCTTGCTATTGAGGGAGTGCAGCGTAAGTTCACTGTGTTAATTGCCGGAATGGCGGGACTGTCGTATGTTGAAAGACTGGAGCGACTAGGCTTGTATACACTGGAATTTAGAAGGATGAGAGGGGTCTTATTGAAACTTATGATTATTAAGGGATTGGGCACGTTAGAGGCAGGAAACATGTTCCCAGCGTTGGGGCGTCCAGAACCAGAGGCCACAGTTTAAGAATGAGGGGTCGACCATTTAGAACGGAGACGGGGAAAAACTGTTTTAGTCAGAGAATTGTAAATCTGTGGAATTCGCTGTCTCGGAAGGCAGTGGAGGCCAATTCTCTGGATGATTTCAAGAGAGAGCTAGATAGAGCTCTTCATGATAACGGTGTCAGGGGGTATGGGGAGAAGGCAGGAACGGGGTACTGATTGTGAATGATCAGCCACAATCCCATTAAATGGTGGTGCTGGCTCGATGGACCGAATGGCCTACTGCACCTATTGTCTATTGCCTATTGTCTATAAGCTTCCTTTTCTTCCGAGCGTAGGGAACGACCTCCTTGGTCAACCACGGTTCCCTTAGTTTGCCATCCTGATCCCTGATCCTTACTGGAACATGCCGATCCTGCACTTTGATCAGCTGGCCTTTAAAATACTCCCATATGACATCTGTGCCTTTACCCAATAACAACGGCTCACTATCTACCGTCCCTGGCTCCTGCATAATGGTTCCGTCCAAGAACCCGACAGTCCTTGCAGGTGAGGCAGAGGTAATCTCGCACCTCCTCCAACCTCATCTACTGTATCCGCTGTTCCAGATGTGAACTCCTATTTATCGGCGAGACCAAGCGCAGTCTCGGCGATCGTTTCGCTGAACACCTCCGCTCAGTACGCTTAGACCTACATGATCTCCGGGTTGCTAAACTCTTTAACTCCCCCTTCCATTCCCATCCTCCCCTGTTTGTCCTGAGCCTGCTCCACTGTCAGAGTGAGGCACAACGCAGATTATAGGAACTGCCCCTTATATTTCGCTTGTGCAGCTTACAATCCATCGGTATGAAAGTTGACTGCTCTCACATCATAACTCGTCCTATCCCTCTCTGTCCCGCCCCCCCCCCTCCACCCCAATCCTAGTTCACCGACCAGTCTGACTGTCCTCATGATTAAATTGTACATAATATGCCTCGTTGTCTGCTTCCCATTGCTAACAATGAACCATTTTATATTTTCGTTAAACCACGTCGCCTTTGATCCCTCGTTTTCACACCTTACCATTCCATGTATCTCCTTTCCCTCTCCACTGAGCCCCAGTCTGAATTATCTCGACCCGAAACTTCATCCATTCTTTCCATCCAGAGATGCTGCCTGTCCCACTCAGTTACTGCCGCGTTTTATGTATATCTTTAGTGACATTTTAATCTACCTTGCCCCAATTAACTCCTTTCCCGTAACACCCGGATCCGTCCCGATTCAAATCAACCTTCGACCAGATGCACCTTAAAATAGAACGTGCTCCGCACATCTATTCTAACTCTTCATAAACCGAGAATGGATTATATGTAATATGATTCCAGAAGAACTGGGAGAGGTTCTCAGATTCACTGATTTTAATACAATGTCATTTTCTCCCAATATATTGATGTTAATATGTACATTAATCAATGCTAATAGTTCAATTTCACAACTGCGTGCAATCAGATCCAGGAAATATGACACAAAGGACCGTGGATAAATGTTTCAGACGCCCGTTACAGCGAACAGTTCAGCATCACGAACACAGCGGGACAGGAAGCCGGAGATGTGCTCGGGTTGTGTTGCCCGTAAAGGCCCAGAAACTGCTGAAACAATGAACATTAAATAGATTCAGTTGAGGTGGTGGGGGGAGAGATGGGGTGGGGTGGTGGGGTTGGATTGGCAGTTGGATGGACAAAGGGCTGAGATGAAAAGACAAAGTTTTTAAGCGACGGAAATGAGGGTAGAGGAGACGTAAAATATCAATCCAGAGCAAGGACTATAAGTGGGAGGAGACGGGGGTGGGGGAGGAGAGGGGGGGGAGTATGTGAAAGGGAAATACTGCTTCGATGCACAGATGTTCAGTTCAGCTCAGTTTAGTCTATTGTCACGCGTACTGAGCTACAGTGAAAAGATTTTTGTTGCATGTTCACCAGTCAGCAGAAAGACAAAACATGATTACTATCGAAGCAATTACAATGGGTGACTTCATGTGTTGACTCTGAGAGCAGGATTTTAAGGGACGAAGGCCCTATTAGAACGCCCGTGACGGACGTTGGGCGACAAAGGAGTTCAGCGCGTATAACTGGATATGTTCCACCCTGAATGTTCTTCTCAAGGTTAAGCGACCCCAGCATACGACGTTTCTGAAACGTGTTTGTGAAATCTTTCTTCAGCAGCGTGTTTCTGGTAAACGTGGTAAGTTTGCCGTGATAGGTTCTTCTGAATATTTCATACCCTCTCTGGCTTAATTACATTGTTCCTTTATAATAGCTAGATCTACTCTTTGGAGATTGGGAAGGGTAAGTTACGAAAGTGTTGGGGGTCAAATCTTTTAGCGATCGCTGTGCTATTAGCTTCTGGATTGTTTTTCATCGAGACAGGTAGAACCTACCACTTAAAATTCTGAGCAGGCTGACTTTGATGGTATTAGACAATAATATGTTAAATTTGATTGGGCCAAATAGCTTCCCGGCAAACGAACGTCCGGTAAGTGAAGTATTTTTAAAGTGTGGGGGCCAGAGTGGATGACATGCATGTTCCTGTTGGAGTGAGGTGCGAAGCGGGAAGCTTGGATCACGAACGAAATTGAGGCTCTGGTCAGGCAAAAGAAGGAGGTACGGGACAGGTATAGGAAGCCGGGATCAACTGTATCACTGGAGGAGTTTCTGGAACTGATGGCCATACTTAAGAATTCCATGCTGAATATAATCGATCAGCACTTGGCTTTTCAAATTATTTCGGACTTTTGCCATCTCCCGCGGTGTATACACAGATGAAGACACTTTTACCTCGTTTATTGGAACCCTTTATTCGTAAATTGCTAAGAGAATCCTTTGGGACTTCGCATTACCTTATCTGCCTGGAATATCTCATGTTCCCCATTTGCTCTCCGGATTTCCATCCTACGTGCATACATCCTAGTGTGTTCCGCGTAACTCCCAAGGCATTCTATTGATACCAGCTGCCGATACATGACACGTATCCCCTTCTTTTCCTGACCAGGGCTGTAATATGAGGAAAGATTACAAAAACTGGGCTTGTATTCACTGGAGTTTAGAAGGATGAGAGGGGATCTTATAGAGTCATATAAAATTATAAAAGGACTGGACAAGGTCGATGCAGGAAAAATGTTCCCAATGTTGGGGGATCCAGAACCGGGGACACGGTCTTAGAATAAATGGGAGGCCATTTAAATCTGAGGTGAGAAGGAACGTTTTCACCCAGAGAGTTGTGAATTTGTGGAATTCTCTGCCAAAGAGGGCAGTGGAGGACAAATCACTGGATGACTTTAAGAGCGAGTTAGATAGAGCTCTGGGGGCTAGTGGACTCAAGGAACATGGGGAGAAGTTGGGCACAGGTTACAGATTGTGGATGGTCGGGCATGATCACAATGAATGGTGGTTCTGGCTCGAAGGGCCCAAATGGCCTCCCCTGCACCTATATTCTATGTTTCTATGTTCCTATGAGAGGTTGTGTAGGCCGGGACTCTGTTCCTTCGAGCGCAAGAAGATTAGGGGTGATCTTATTGTGGTTTATAAAATCACGAGAGGAATAGATCAGGTAGATGCACAGAGTCTCTTGCCCTGAGTAGGTGAATCGAGGGCCAGAGGACGTAGGTTGAAGGTGAAGGGAAATGATTTAATATGAATCTAAAGGATAACCTTTTCATACAACGGAAGGTGGATGTATGGAACAAGCTGCCGGGGGAGGTAGTTGAGGCTGGGACTATCCCAACATTTAAGAAACAGTTAATCAGTTACATTGACGGGGACAGGTTTGGTGGTATATGAACCCAGTCGTCCGGCCAAAACAATTTGGCCCTCAGATCGGCCGACTTGGGGCTATTCACTATCCCACGGTCTAGGCTTAAACTCAGGGGTGACCGCGCTTTTGCGGTTGCAGCTCCTAGACTGTGGAACAGCATCCCTCTCCCGATCAGAACTGCCCCCTCCATCGACTCCTTTAAGTCCAGGCTCAAAACATATTTCTACTCCCTAGCGTTTGAGGCTCATTGAGGAGGCGCTGTGAACTGTTTGCGTACTACTGTATGTTTTCATTTTTTTTTCTATTGGAACCTAATCAAATGTACAGCACTTTGGTCAACGTGGGTTGTTTTTAAATGTGCTATACAAATAAAATTGACTTGACTTGACTTGACTTGTCAAAGTCGCTCACGTCTTTACTCCTGCCCATTTCTCCTGCATCCAACACATCATCTTCAAGAACTGACTGTTCACTTGCTGCCTAATATATTCCACCCCTTGACAGGTGCCATTGTAACAAGATAATCAATGCTATTCACTTCGGCTGTCATTGGTCCTAATGTTTTGGCTGATCGGTGTATGTTTTGCAACATACGAGGAATTTCATTTGCCATACAATCATTGCAATAACAAGCAACAGGACACGCAAAGTACATTTTAACATGAACACCCACCATAGTGACTCCTTCACATTCCTCACTGTGGTGGAAGGCGAACAAAAGTTCAATATCTTCCCTTCTTTGTCCTCCAGCGGTCGGGGGCCTCTAACCTTCCGTTGACGGGACGATCTTGACTCCTGTCGCCGGTGGCGGGCCTTCTTCGTCGGGGCGATCAAGCTCCCGCATCAGGGGGGAATCTCAGCACCCCCGGGCCGGGCTATCTACCCCAGGTCGGGGCTTGTCGAACCTCATGCGGCTTTTGGAGCTCCCGACAGGTCTCAACCCGAGACTGCGAACTCATCGAGTTAAGTCCGCAGGCCGCGGTTAAGTCTGTGGCCCCGCGGTGAGGCTCAAAGTTCACGAGGTTAATTCCCGAGATGGCGGGACTATCATATGTTGAAAGAATGGAGCGACTAGGCTTCTATACACTGGAATATAGAAGGATGAGAGGGGATCTTATCGAAACGTATAAGACTATTTAGGGGTTGGACACGTTAGAGGCAGGAAACATGTTCCCAATGTTGGGGGAGTCCAGAACAAGGGGCCACAGTTTAAGAATAAGGGGTTGGCCATTGAGAACGGAAATGAGGAAAAACATTTTCAGTCAGAGAGTTGTGAATCTGTGGAATTCTGTGCCTCAGAAGGCAGCGGAGGCCAATTCTCTGGATGCATTCAAGAGAGAGCTAGATAGAGCTCTTAAAGATAGCTGAGTCAGGGGGTAGGGGGAGAAGGCAGGAACGGGGTACTGATTGAGAATGATCAGCCATGATCACATTGAATGGCGGTGCTGGCTCGAAGGGCCGAATGGCCTACTCCTGCACCTATTGTCTATTGTCTATTGTCTATCCTCCAAGCCCTTCCCCTGTGTGAATACAGATGCAAAGTACTGCTTTACTTCCTCACCTACATTATCCGATTCGGCGCATAAATCTCTCCTTGATCTTTAAATGTTCCCACCTCCCCCCCCCCACTCCCCCCCCCCCCCCCCCCCCGCCATTCCCTTAGTACTAACGGACGTGTAAGAAATAATGGGATGTTCCTTAATCTGCCTCGCAAGACATTTCATGCCCCTACTGGCTGCTCTAATTGTCCGGTTGAATTTCCAACTCCCTTTATATTCCTGCAAAGCCGCCTCTGATGCCTCCTTCCTAAACCTGGCAATCTTCCTTCGTGAGCTTTTACAACACCATTCGTCACTCACTGACCCTTTCAATTGCCATCCTTATCTCTCAACCTCAGTGGGAAATGCTGATCCTGCACTTTGATCATAATCCTCCAGTTCGAGGCAACTGGCGCGCCAGTGTCATGAGTTTAACAATAATACTCGTTAAATGTGTAAATGCGTTCTTCACCTCCTGTCTAAATTTCCTCTGTGTAATCCCGTAGATACACGTGTTGGCGCAGGAGCTGACGTGCGTGAGCAAGATCCCAACCTCATTGGCGATGTAAGATGGGCTTGAGTGATCCCCGCCCACGAAGTTCACAGTGACCCGAGTGCAGATGAAAGTTACAGCGATCGTTGTCCAAAGCAGTATGAAGGCGCCGGACACGGTGAGCAGTAAAACGATGGACTTCCGCCGATTCTCCGCCTCCGTGTCCTTGCTATCCACTGCCTTCAGGCGACGACGGACTCTGTTGGCCGCTATGATGTTCCTGACCGTCAGTCCGTTGAACAATAGGATTATAAGGAAGGGTAGCAAGGGGTTAGAGATGGTACACATCCACGTAAAAACCAACCACCAATCGGACATGAAGTAGGCGCGTTTGGGTCGGCACCCCCATTTCACACTATCCACGGTGAAGCGTGGCTGGTACATAAAGTTAAAGGGGATGTACTTCAAGCAGCTCAGCGCGCACAAGGACACAATGACCGTGACGGCCGTCCTTTTCGTGCAATAGGTGAGTCTCAGCTTCGGGCAGCAAATGCTGACAAAACGGTCAAAGGTGAAGGACATGGTTAACCAGACGGAATAGTCCAGAGTAACGACCTGCAGGTATATATTGGAAGGACAAATTGCGCTGAGGAAGAGGAAGGAGTTGGGGGTATAGTACATGTAGATTCTCCGAATTAACACGTGAACGATGAGAAGGAGGAGGTTGGAGATTGCCATCGCCACCATGTACCGGGTGATTCCTTTCGAGAGCCCGCACTTACCCCGGTAGAGGATCGCAGCCGTCAGCACGTTCGCTGGGGGAAGAGCAAAGTACAGTGAAATTAATATTTAAATGGAACCACCGATGTAATGGAACTAAAGTTACGATTGAATGTTGCGTAGCGCGACAGCCCTCAACGAAGCGAATCACAAGAACCATTGAAAGAGCTGACGTATGTGAGCAAGACCCCAACGAGGCTCTTTCAATGCTCCATTCTTCAGAAACTCATCATATTAATTATCACAACATCATGTGCTCTTTAAACTCGAGTTTGCGTTTTCATTCCTCCTTTAAAAACACCGCATTAAATCCCCATGATGTCCACGCTTTGGACATCTGTCCACATATCTCCTATTCCCTCCATTTATGCCCGCTGACGCCGATGCACTGCGTCGGAAGTTGCAATTTCTGTGTTGATCGCACATCAGATTACTGTAAAGTGCCGGAGAGGATGGAACAGGCTGTCAGAGTACTCACGGTCTGTCAGAAGGAAGCATTAAACAATCTCATCACAGCTTACCAGGGATACCAAACGCAGCCAGGATCGGATAGCTAATTTCATGGACGTATATAATTGGGGCCCGTTCCATCTGATTGTCCCAGTGAAGTTCAGGAACACAATGGAGCGATAGCACAGTTCGGATGTTCTTTAATACTCCCACCAACTCCCCAGTGGGGACGGGAGAATGAAGCAACCCCAATATTAGTCACACTCTCTTGAACAAACATGTTTCTTTCCGCGCGCGCGCGTCTTTGGGTGTGTGTGTATATATGTGTGTGTGTGTGTGTGTGTGTGTGTGTGTGTATTTGTGTGTTTGCGCGCGCCCGCGTGTGTATGTGTGTGTATGAGAGTGAGCGAGTGTGCGTGTGCTTTTGTGTGTGTGTAGATTCGTGCATATGTATGATTGTGCGGTGTTGTGCGCGCGTGCGTGAGTATTTGTGAATGTGTGGGTATATGTTTGTGTGTGCGTGTGTGTAGATTCGTATATGTGTGTGGTTGTGCGTTCATCAATTCATGAATTAGTAAGTAATGGAAGTAAGTTCCATTATATAAGGGGCAAGAGTGTTATAAAAACAAGCCTGAAGGCTTTGTGTCTCAATGCATGGAGTATTCGGAATAAGGTGGATGAATTAAATGTGGAGATAGTTGTTAATGATTATGATGTAGTTGGGATTACGGAGACGTGGCTCCAGGGTGACCAGGGCTGGGAGCTCAACATCCAGGGATATTCTATATTCAGGCGGGATAGACAGAAAGGAAAAGGAGGTGGGGTAGCGTTGCTGGTTAGACAGGAGATTAACGCAATGGAAAGGAAGGACATTAGCTCGGAGGATGTGGAATCGATATGGGTAGAGCTGCGAAACACTAAGGGGCAGAAAACGCTAGTCGGAGTTGTGTACAGGCTACCTAACAGTAGTAGTAGAGTTGGGGATGGCATCAAACAGGAAATTAGAAATGCGTGCACTAAAGGTGCGGCAGTTATAATGGGTGACTTCAATCTACATATAGATTGGGTGAACCTAACTGGCAGGGGTGCTGAGGAAGAAGATTTCTTGGAATGTTTGAGAGATGGTTTTGTAAACCAACATGTCGAGGAACCAACGAGAGAACAGGCCATTCTAGACTGGGTATTGAGTAATGAGGAAGGGTTAGTTAGCAGTCTTGTTGTGCGAGGCCCCTTGGGCAAGAGTGATCATAATATGGTAGAGTTCTTCATTAGGATGGAGAGTGACAAAGTCGACACAGAAACAAGTGTTCTGAACTTAAAGAAAGTTAACTTTGAGGGTATGAGGCGTGAATTGTCCAAGATAGACTGGCGATTGATGCAGAAAGGGTTGACGGTGGACATGCAATGGAAGGCATTTAAAGGTCGCATGGATGAACTACAACAAGTGTTCATCCCAGTTTGGCAAAAGAACAAACCAGGAAAGGTAGTGCATCCGTGGCTAACAAGGGAAATCAAGGATAGTATTAAAACAAAAGATGAAGCATACAGATTAGCCAGAAAAAGTAGCATACCAGAGGACTGGGAGAAATTCAGAGTCCAGCAGTGGAGGACAAAGGGCTTAATTAGGAAAGGGAAAATAGATTATGAGGGAAAACTGGCAAGGAACATAAAAACTGACTGCAAAAGCTTTTATAGATATGTCAAGAGAAAAAGATTAGTTAAGACAAATGTAGGTCCCTTGCAGTTGGAAACAGGTGAATTGATCATAGGGAACAAGGAGATGGCAGACCAATTGAACAAATACTTTGGTTCAGTCTTCACTAAGGAAGACATAAACCGTCTGCCGGAAATAGCGGGGGACCGGGGGTCTAATGAGATGGAGGAACTGAGGGAAATCCAGGTTAGTCGGGAAGTGGTGTTGGGTAAATTAAATGGATTAAAGGCAGATAAATACCCAGGGCCAGATAGGCTGCATCCCAGAGTGCTTAAGGAAGTAGCCTCAGAAATACTGGATGCATTAGTGATAATTTTTCAAAACTCTTTAGATTCTGGAGTAGTTCCTGAGGACTGGAGGGTAGCTAATGTAACCCCACTTTTTAAAAAGGGAGGGAGAGAGAAAACGGGGAATTATAGACCAGTTAGCCTAACATCGGTAGAGGGAAAAATGCTAGAGTCAGTTATTAAAGATGTGATAGCGTCACATTTGGAAAGTGGTTAAATCAACGGACAAAGCCAGCATGGATTTACCAAAGGCAAATCATGTCTGACGAATCTTATAGAATTTTTCGAAGATGTAACTAGTAGAGTGGATAAGGGAGAACCAGTCGATGTGTTATATCTGGACTTTCAGAAGGCCTTCGACAAGGTCCCACATAGGAGATTGGTGTACAAACTAAAGGCACACGGTATTCAGGGTTCAGTGTTGAGGCGGATAGAAAATTGGTTGGCGGACAGGAAGCAAAGAGTAGGAATAAACGTATCCTTTTCGGAATGGCAGGCAGTGACTAGTGGGGTACCGCAAGGCTCAGTGCTGGGACCCCAGTTATTTACAGTGGATATTAATGATTTGGACGAGGGAATTGAATGCAACATCTATAAGTTTGCGGATGACACGAAGCTGGGTGGCCGGTTTAGCTGCGAGGAGGATGCTAGGAGGCTGCAGAGTGACTTGGATAGATTAGGCGAGTGGGCAAATGCATGGCAGATGCAATATAATGTGGATAAATGTGAGGTTATCCACTTTGGCGGCAAGAACAGGAAAGCAGAGTATTACATGAATGGTGACCGATTGGGAGAAGGGGAGATGCAACGGGACCTGGGTGTCATGGTGCACCAGTCATTGAAAGTAAGCATGCAGGTGCAGCAGGCAGTGAAGAAAGCGAATGGTATGTTGGCATTCATAGCAAGAGGATTTGAGTTTAGGAGCAGGGAGGTTCTGCTGCAGTTGTACAGGGCCTTGGTGAGACCGCACCTGGAGTATTGTGTGCGTCTCCTAACCCGAGGAAAGACGTTCTTGCCTTAGAGGGAGTACGGAGAAGGTTCACCAGATTGATCCCTGGGATGGCGGGACTTTCATATGAGGAAAGACTGGATAGACTGGGCTTGTACTCGCTGGAATTTAGAAGACTGAGGGGGGATCTTATAGAAACATATAAAATTCTTAAGGGGTTGGAGAGGCTAGATGCGGGAAGATTGTTCCCGATGTTGGGGGAGTCCAGAACCAGGGGTCACGGATTAAGGATAAGGGGGAAGTCTTTTAGGACCGAGATGAGAAAACATTTCTTCACACAGAGAATGGTGAGTCTGTGGAATTCTCTGCCGCAGAAGGTAGTTGAGGCCAGTTCATTGGCTACATTTAAGAGGGAGTTAGATGTGGCCCTTTTTGCTAAGGGGATCAGGGGGTATGGAGAGAAGGCAGGTACAGGCTACTGAGCTGGATGATCAGCCATGATCATATTGAATGGCGGTGCAGGTTCGAAGGCCCGAATGGCCTAATCCTGCACCTATTTTCTATGTTGCTATGTTTCTAAGGCTGGAAGCGAGCAATGAAGTGGACAGAGCTACACGCAGTCCACGCAGTCAGCTACACGCAGTAAAGGGAAATATAGACACAAAGAACTGCAGAAGCTGGATATTTGAGCGAAACGCCAAATGTTTCATTAATACATCGGTTAGGAAGAATCTGCGAAGGATGTGGGTAGGCGAAGTTTCTCGTCCCTTTTCCGTCAGGTTCAGCATATTATCCGCCAATCCACCCAGTTCCTATTGAAGAATAACCTCGCAGGTCGGTAAAGTGAAATATTTTGTGGATCTTCCGCTCTCCGATCCACCTGCCTTAAACTTCAATGATCCACGGATATGAACACCAAAACCGCTCTCAGTGTCCACCACATGTTCGCTCCATCTTGTCTCGCTGCGGGTGTAGTTCTGATCTCCCAACCTACCCATTGGGATGTCTGCAATTTGTTAAATCTTCACTTTCTCTCCAGATGTAACATCCTTGAACCCTGGTTGTCTTTCCCTTTGCACTACCTGTTGCATTTGTCTATGGTTTGGTTGTTCTCATGAATGGCACGACTTAACTGCAGAGCCCGCGAACGAACTATCTGGTGACAATAATAAACCGACGCCGATACCAACCTCTCTGCCAGGACTGTGTGCTGTACTGCAACATGACTATTGTTGTCGAGCAATCTCTGCAATGAAGGTCAATGCGCCTACAACAGGGAAACTCGTCAAAAATGCCCCTCTGAGTGGAAATGTCAAAGGCTAGAGGACACAGCTTCAATGTGTGCGAGTGTTAAATGGAGGCGTGCGGGGACATTTACACAGCGCACGTTGAATCGCTGGAACGCTGTCAAAAGTGGTGGGAGCGCCTAAGATGACAATGACATTTAAAAGGCTTCTGGATAAGCACATGTATGTCCTGGGAATGGAGTAGAATGGATTGTTTATAGACAAAATAGATTGGCTTATCTTGACATGGTTGACAGATATTTTCGTCCGAAAACCATGTTACTGTCGCGTAGTGCTCTACATTCTATATTTAGCAGTTTTAAAACACTGAAACCGAACCACTAACAGTTCTTCTGACATTGCAGTCCATTTGCAATTGCCCACCCGCCGGTCATAAAAGCAATTGGGGTAGAATTGGCCACACGGCCGTTCAAACCTATCCTGTCATTGAATTTGCTCATTCCTGATCTACTCTGGCCATGTGTCTCATTATATACCAATTCCCAATTGCTCTCAATGCCTTGATCGTTACCAAGCTTCACCTTAAATATCACTGACGGGCGATGCCCCCTCTTCCCGCACCTGTAACTGAACAGGATAAAGGGAGAACCGAGGGTTTCCCGTTTACGATACGATACGATACGATACGAAGGAACGTTGTTCATCCCCGGAGGGAACTTGATCTGCCAACAGTTATAATACACAACAAGGTACACGAAAAACATGAAATGAAAATGTAATTAAACATGAAGAGAAAAGAAAAAGACAAACGATTTTTGGCTGGCTGCCGTGTTATAAACAATAGACAATAGACAATAGGTGCAAGAGTAGGCCAATCGGCCCTTCGAGCCAGCACCACATTTAATGTGATCATTCTCAATCAGTACCCCGTTCCTGCCTTCTCCCCATACCCCCTGACTCCGCTATCCTTAAGAGCTCTATCTAGCTCTCTCTTGAATGCATTCAGAGAATTGGCCTCCACTGCCTTCTGAGGCGCAGAATTCCACAGATTTCCAACTCTATGACTGATTTGTTTTCCCTCATCTCAGTTCTAAATGGCCTACCCCTTATTCTTAAACTGTGGCCCCTGGTTCTGGACTCCCCCAACATTGGGAACATGTTTCCTTCCTCTAACGTTTCCAACCCCTTAATAGTCTTATATATTTCGATATGATCCCCTCTCATCCTTCTAAATTCCAATGTATACAAGCCTAGTCGCTCGAGTCTTTCAACATATGACAGTCCAGCCATTTCGGGAATTAACGTAGTAAACCTACGCTGCACGCCCTCAATACCAAGAATATCCTTCCTCAAATGTGGAGACCAAAACTGCACACAGTACTTCAGGTGCGGTCTCACTACGGCCCTGTACAACTGCTGAAGGACCTCTTTGCTCCTATACTCAAGTCCTCTCGTTATGAAGGCCAACATTCCAATGGCTTTCTTCACTGCCTGCTGTACCTGCATGCTTCCTTTCAGTGACTGATGCACTAGGACACCCAGATCTCGTGTTAACAGCGCTTTCACGGGAACGACCGACCAAACAAACAAACAACCAAACAACCAAACAACCAAACAACCAAACAACCAAACAAACAAACAGACAAACAAACAAACAAAAGCAGGCTTATCCCCTGGGAAGAGGATTCTAAAACTAGAGTCCCGGCCCCCTTCCCCACAAAGCGTCCCCCTTTTTTCTCCCACCCTCCCTCACGGCGGTACACCCAACGCCGGTTCCTTCAATGTTCTTCACGGCGGTCCTCCCACGCCGACCCCTCCATTGTTCTTCACGGCGACCCCCACCACGGCGGTCCCCCCCCCCCCCCCCCGCCCCTCACGCTCATCGACGGCTGATCACGGGTCGATCCCGAGGCCCCACCGTCGCCGAGGCTGCCGCTGCCGCTGCCGCTGAGGCTCCCGTTGCCGCCGAGGCTCAAGCTGCCGCAGATGCCCCACCGCCGCCTAGTTCTCGTCTCACGGATAGAGGGTGCCTTGAATGGAGACACAAGTTACTGCAGATGCCGGAACATTCAACAAAACACCAACTGATGGCAGAACTCAACGGGGCCGGCCGCATCTGTGGAGTGAATGGTCAGGTGACGATTCGGGTCGGCGCCCTTCTCCAGACAGCGTATTTCACGGTTCTGCGGACGCAGGCACCCTTAGTCGGCTAAGTTGGCAAGCAGATCTTTTTTTAAATAATGTTTTTATTAAGCGCTCTTCCTGTTGGCATTCGTTGCTTCGTATGATCCCGCCATCATAGCTGGTACCGGAAATTTAATTTCGCTTACTTCTGATGGAGGGTTATTATCCGGTCCTCTTCGGATCGTTCACCTTGTTGTGGTGAAGAGGCTTGCGTGCCCCCATAATTCCCAGAGCGATGCCGTCGGAAGAACTAGCTTCTGGTAGGGCCAGCCATGGCGGTACGGTCGAGGATGAGGGTCCAGACAAAGAACGATCCAATCTACCAGACCTCTACGGTGGACTAGGCGGACGTTATTTCGAACTCAATGGCTGTGAAGGCGGATGAAGGCTGCAACAGGTCTATCAGCTCCAATCGTCTTGGTTCCCTTCCCATTGAAATTAGTTGATTGCTTTGTGAAGGACCGTGTGCGTCTTGGAGTGCAACACCATGTACACGTTAAACAAACACAGGCACAGACGCCTTGGTTCCCCTGCCATTGTAAATAGTGGATTGCTTTGTGAATGAGCGTGTGCTTCTTGGAGTGCAACATCATGTACACGTTAAACAAACACAGGCACAGGCGTCTTCGTTCTGTGAGCAGCACGAAACTTCACTCAAGACTTTCGGCGATCGGGGAAAGGCGGCAGGAGCAGGCTACGTGATGGCTGAAAGTTCCCAGTCAACAACGGGAAGCGGTGAATACTTGACTCAATCGCTCAACTTTGGACAGAAGCAGGAAAGTTGTTCGCCAGCAGTATTCATGTCTGAGCAGCCCTAATTAGGATCCACTCTGCTCACCCTGAACTGGGAAGGGGCTATAAATGGTGCCCTAAAAATACTTTGCTTCGCCTCGTCCTGTCTGGAAACCCGCGTCCAGAGGGATCACCATCACGCGGTGGAAAACCATCAAGAAGCGAAACTATGAAACATGGAACCTGGAACATACAAACTCTGATGGACAACCTAAACTCAGACTGACCAGAGAGAAGAACCACCTTTGTTGCTCGGGAACTCCACAAATTCAGCTTTGACATCGTTAATCTGAGTGAGACACACAGAGCTGGAGAATGACAACTGAGGGAAGAACAAGGTCAATACACGTTTTGTTCTGGAAAGGTCTTGATTCTGAACAACCGAGGATCCACGGAGCGGGTCTTGCCATCGGAAACAGCCAACTTCAGAAGCTAACAGAGCAACTACTGGGAATCAATGAACGTCTTATGACTCTGCGAATCCAGCTCGTCAAGAACCAATACACCACCATGATCAGCGCCTAAGCTCCAACTCTGGACACTGAAGACGAAGTAAAGGAGAACTTATCTGCCCTACCTGACGACGTCCTTTCCTCTGTTCCCAACGACGACAAGACCATTCTTTTATGAGACTTCAATGCCAGAGTCGGGAAAGATCATAGGCTCTGGACCAGAACGATCGGCAAGGAAGGTGTTCGCAAGGTCAAGGCCAATGGAACATCCCTCCTCGCCAAACGTGCAAAACATAACCTGGTGCTTACAAACACCTTATTTGGACTCTCTGGAGGAGGAGTTTGCTGCGTCTAACGGCTGCGGCTCTCTGGCAGTCTGTTGTCTTTTTTTCTTTTTTTTGTTTGTGTCGGTGTTGGGATGGTTTTTGTTTCTGTTTTTGGCTGTGTATGTGTGGTGGGGGGGTGGGGGGTGGGGGAAAACCTTTCTTTTATTAGGTCTCTTCTCCGGGGCGCAGCTCGCCCGCGGGGCCTTCCATCGCCCGGCGCGGCTCGGCTGCGGGATTTAACATCGCCGGCGCGGCTCGGCCGTGGGACGTTTCAGTGCCCGGCGCGGCTTGGCCGCTGGACTTAACATCGCCAGCGCTGCTCGGCCGCGGGACGTTTCAGTGCCCGGTGCGGCTCGGCCGCGGGACGTTTCAGTGCCCGGCGCGGCTTGGCCGCTGGACTTAACATCGCCAGCGCGGCTCGGCCGCGGGACGTTTCAGTGCCCGGTGCGGCTCGGCCGCTGGACTTAACATCGCCCGGTGCGGCCGCGGGACGTTTCGGTGCCCGGGGCGGCTCGGCCGCGGGGCCCTCCATCCCCTTGCGGGGGCTGTGCGTGTGGTTTGCCTCGGTAGGGGTCGAGCTGCCTGTCCGTGGGTGCGGGGGGAAGAGAGGGGAAGTTTTGTTGCCTCCATCACAGTGAGGGAATGTTTGGAGTCACTGTGATGGATGTTTGTGTTGGGGTCGGGTGTCCTGTGTTCTTTTCTTTTTTGCTGTGTTTTGTGTGACTGCTGAAATTTCGTTCGGTGTAAAAAGCCGAGTGACAATAAAGTGTTGTTATGTTATGTTATGTTATTTCGCCAAAAAAAACAGGCACAAAGTCTTCTGGCAGCATCCACGTTCTAAACACTGGGACCTCATCGACTACATCATCCTACGATTCCCTGACAGACAAGGTGTACTGAATAGTCTGATCTGGTCCAAGGTGAGAATGAAGATTCGGCCCAAAAGGAAATATGAAAACTGGAACACGACTAAGAAATTCAATGTTGGCGTCCTTCAAGACATCACCGATGTACAGAAGAACCAACAAAAACTTCAAGAACAACTGCCCCAACAAATCCCACCATCTGTCGAAGAACACTGGAATCTATTGAAGAACGCTATCATCGCCTCCTGCAAGGAAACAATTGGGTTCAAGTAAAAAAAACATCGGGATTGGTTCGACGATAACGACAAACAACTCCAACAACAAAAGAGAAAAATATTCATCACCTTACAAAATGACCAACAGTCGGCTACGAAAAGGAAGTGCTATCAGGAATGCAAGTCTGCAGTCCAGAAGAGCCGCGAAACCTGAAAAACCAGTGGTGCAGGGAGAAAGCTCAGGAAATCCAACAACAAGCAGACTCCAACGACACTCGAGGCGTTTTCAACGCAACTAAAGCCACTTTGGCCAATCCATTCACGGTCACGCCCCAAAAGCAAAGATGGGTCGGCCATCCTGAAGGGCAATGCAGACATCCATTCTAGATGGAGGGAACACTTTGAAGATCCTCTAAATCAGACCACCTCATATGACAGGAATGTGATTAATAACATTCCAAAGCCCACTGACGAATCCCTAAGCAGAATACCATCATTTGAAGAAATGAAGGAAGCCATCAAAACCTTGAAAAACTACAAGGCTGCTGGACTCGACGGAATACCAGCCGAGGTCTACAAAATTGGATTTAAGCTGCTCCATTACCAACTGCGTCAACCATCTACAAAAGGAAAGGCGATCTGTCTGACTGCGGAAACTATCGTGGAATTTCCCTGTTAGCAAAAGCAGGCAAGGTCCTCGCCCGTATCATGAACAACCGAATCAAGCATTTAGCTGAGAAGATCCTTCCGGAGACACAAGCCGGTTTTAGACCATCACGTGGAACAGCCAACGTGATCTTCAGAATTCTTCAACGACAAGAAATGTCAACCTTTTCTACATGGCATTCATCTACCTCACTACGGCCTTCGACTTGGTAGCAAGGGAACTCTTATTGGACGTGCTATCTACATATGGATGTCCTGAAAAGCACATTCGAGTCCTGAGACTCCTCCACGATGACATGCTTGCCACAGTTATGGCCAGCAACAGCAAGCGTGAGCCATTCAAGTCAGATCAGGAGTGAAACAGAGATGCGTGATTGCCGCAACACTGTTCACCATCTTCATTGCGACAACCATCCACATCATCAAGGGCGACCTACCCCCAGGATTCGGAATCTTCTACAGAACCGATGGCAGACATTTCAACCTTGCCCATCTCAAGTCCAAGACTAAGACATCAACGAGCTCCCTCATTGAGTTCCAATACTCAAACGACAACTGTGTGGCAGCGCTCTCGGAAAATCATCTGCAACAGATCCTGACTGCCTTCAACAGTGCACACACGAAACGTGGACTTACCATCAACTCCAGGAAGACTCAGGTTATCGACCAATCGTCACCAACTGAGAAAAATCGGAAAGAACCGCCAATTCAACTTGGTGAAACAACCCTGGAAAATGTGGATCGCTTTCTGTACCTTGGAAGTCACCTCCTTCAATGTCGAACTTGATAATTAGAAGATTGTGGGGGGATCTTATAGAAACTTGCAAAATTCTTAAGGGGTTGGACAGGCTAGATGCAGGAAGATTGTTCCCGATGTTGGGGAAGTCCAGAACAAGGGGTCACAGTTTAAGGATAAGGGGGAAGTCTTTTAGGACCGAGATGAGAAAGTTGTTTTTCACACAGAGAGTGGTAAATCTGTGGAATTTTCTGCCACAGAAGGTAGTTGAGGCCACTTCATTGGCTATATTTAAGAGGGAGTTAGATGTGGCCCTTGTGGCTAAAGGGATCAGGGAGTATGGAGAGAAGGCAGGTACGGGATACTGAGTTGGATGATCAGCCATGATCATATTGAATGGCGGTGCATGCTCGAAGGGCCGAATGGCCTACTCCTGCACCTATTTTCTATGTTTCTATGTTTCTATGTGAGGGGGAGACAGTGAGGGGGAGACAGTGAGGGGGAGACAGTGAGGGGGAGACAGTGAGGGGGAGACAGTGAGGGGGAGACAGTGAGGGGGAGACAGTGAGGGGGAGACAGTGAGGGGGAGACAGTGACGAGCAGACAGTGAGGGGGAGACAGTGAGGGGGAGACAGTGAGGGGGAGACGGTGAGGGGGAGACAGTGAGGGGGAGACAACAGAGAGCGGAGACAGTGAGGGGAGACAGTGAGGGAGAGACAGCGAGGGGGAGACAGTGAGGGGGCGACGGTGAGGGGAGGAGACGGTGAGGGGGAGACAGTGAGGGGAGACAGTGAGGGGGAGACAGTGAGGGGGAGACGGTGAGGGGAGACAGTGAGGGGGGGAGGAAGAGAGAGGGGGAGACAGAGAGAGTGGGAGGACAAAGAGAGGGGAAGGGAGAGGGGGAGACAGAGAGAGGGGGGATAGAGAGAGTGTGGGACAGAGAGAGGGGGGGACAGAGAGAGGGGGAGACACAGAGAGTGGCAGACAGATGGAGTAGGGGACAGAGAGAGGGAGTGGGACAGAGAGAGGGGGGACAGAGAGGGGGGAGGCCAGAGAGAGAAGGTGCCACACGTGAGGCTGCTGAGGAAGCTGAGACCCCACGGTATCAGAGGGCAGACACTGTCATGGATGGCAGGTTGGCTGGATGGCAGAAGGCAAAGAGTGGCAATAAAGGGGGTTTCTGGTTGGCCGCGAGTGACCAGTGGGTTCCACAGGGGCCGGTGCTGGGGCCGCTGCTCCACGTTGTATATTCATCATTTGGACGAGGGGATTGAAGGCTTTGTCGCAAAGTTTGCGGATGATACGAAAATAGGTGGAGGGGCAGGTAGTGTAGAGAAAGCAGGGACTGTGCAGAAGGACGTGGACAGGTTGGGAGAGCGGGCAGAGAAGTGGCAGATGGTGCAGCAAAGTGTGGAGTCGTGCTTTTTGGTCGTGGGAATAAAGGTGAAGACTATTTTCTAAATAGGGAGAGAATCCTGAAATGGGAGGTGCAAAGGGACTTGGGAGTTGGTGCAGGATTCCCACAACGTTAATCTGCAAGTGGAATCAGTGGTGAAGAAAGCAAACTTAATGCGAGCGTTTATTACAAGAGGGTTTGTGTACAAAAACAGGGATGTGGTGGTGAGGGTCTATAAGCCGCTGGTCACAGGGATGTGAGGGATGTGATGCTGAGGGATGTGATGCTGAGGCGAGACCACACCTGGAGTGTTGCGTACAGTTTTGGTCTCCTAGTCTGAGGAAAGACATTCTTGCCATAGAGGGAGTACAGAGAAGGTTCACCAGATTGATTCCTGGGATGGCAGGACTTTCATATGAAGAAAGACTAGATAGACTCGGCTTGTACTCGCTGGAATTTAGAAGATTGAGGGAGGATCTTAGAGAAACTTACAACATTCTTAAGGGGTTGGACAGGCTAGATGCAGGAAGATTGTTCCCGATGTTGGGGAAGTCCAGAACAAGGGGTCACAGTTTAAGTATAAGGGGGGAGTCTTTTAGGACCGAGATGAGAAAGTTGTTTTTCACACAGAGAGTGGTGAATCTGTGGAATTCTCTGCCACAGAAGGTAGTTGAGGCCAGTTCATTGGCTATATTTAAGAGGGAGTTAGATGTGGCCCTTGTGGCTAAAGGGATCAGGGGGTATGGAGAGAAGGCAGGTACTGGATACTGAGTTGGATGATCAGCCATGATCATACTGTATGGCGGTGCATGCTCGAAGGCCCGAATGGCCTACTCCTGCACCTATTTTCTATGTTTCTATGTTTCTATGAGATCCTACATCGTCTTAAGTGTGATAGAACAGCTTTTGGACGTCTTCCAACGAAAGTCTTTCAAAATCGTGACAGACACCAAAATGTTTGTGCACAAAGCAGTGGTGATTCCACCGCTCCTGTATGCATCAGAAACCTGGACAACATACCAACGCCTTCTGAAAAAACTTCAAAAGTTCCATGAATGATATCTTCGAAGCAGCTTAAATACCAGCTGGGAAGACAGAAGAACCAACTTCAGCGTGCTGAATGAAGCAAAATCATCCAGCATTGACGCCTTCGTCCTCAAGAACCACCTAAGACGGAGCGGACATGTTATTCGGCTGGAAGTCGAGTGTCTACCAAAGCAAACCTTCCATTCCCTGCTTAAAGAAGGCAAACGTAAAAGAGGCAGAGAAAAGAAGAGGTTCAAATACGCCTTAAAAGCCACCAGGAAGAAATGTGAAATTAACATCGACAATTGGGAAACAAATGCCAAAGACAGGAAACTCTGGTGAACCATCATCCAAAAAGGAATAACGACAACCAAAGCCCGATCTGACATCTGGAATTACCTGTCCTGAATGCCAAAGAACTTTCAACGCCAGGATTGGACTCACAAGCCACCTGAGAGTTCACTAAAAACAACGGAAGTCCAGTCAAGTCAATTTTATTTGTCACATACACATACACGATGTGCAGTGAAATGAAAGTGGCAATGCCTGCGGATTGTGCACAAAAAAGAATTACAGTTACAGCATGCGTCGACCATCCTCGACCCTGAGGAATAGCCACGACGACGACAATTGTTTTCCCATCATGTCTTCAACAATCCTCTTAGTATTTCCAATCGTTCTTGCCTTTTTATTCATACTTTGCGCGTTTGAACTCAATCTATGGCACAGTGGTACAACTGATAGAGTAGCTTCCTCGTAACACCGGAGATCCGGGTTCGATCACAACCGCGGATGGTGTCTGTGTGCAGTTTGAATGTTCTCGGTGTGACCGCGTGGGTTTCCTCTGCTTTCAGGGTTTCTCCCATATCCCGAAGACTTGAGGCATTGGAGGTTAATTGGCTTTTGTAGCTCGTGTGTATGGAATGCATGTGGAAGTAGGATAACATAGCACTAGTGTAAACGGGTCGGCATGGAGTCGGTGGGCCATGAGCCCGTTTTCATTCTGTATCCTTCAATAAATCAATCAATCTGTTATAGTCTTTGTAAAGGATAGAACTGCAGATGCTGGTTTACACCGAAGATAGACGCAACATACTGGACTGACTCAGCGGGACAGGCAGCATCTCTGAGTAGAAGGAATGGGTGACGAAGGTATGAAGAAGAGCCTCGACCCGAATGTCACCCATTCCTTCTATCCAGAGATGCTGCCATGGAATATTATAACGATGTAACATTTCCGGCGCTGTGGTTATCGTTCCCTATTGTATTTGTTGATGGTTTGATTGTACTCATGATGGTATGGCATAACCAGATGCCTCGCAAACATGTATCCCGTGGCGATAATAAACCACTGCTAAGCCCAATTTCTCGGCTCGATTTCTTGTCTATTGTCTATTGTCTATTGAAACATGACCATTGGCATCGAACAATATCATCACATTTTCAATCCTCAATTCTCAATATGCAAATAAAAATCAATGCATATTACAGTAAAGTAGACAGATGTCAACATTGTTGGGAAATTGGAAAAGATAGTGACTGATGCGTTCGTGGTCGAGTCTGTCGGGACCAGCGACCACTGTTCTATGAGCTTTAAGATAACTATGGGTAACGACATGGCAAAAGGACAAAAAGGGGGCAGGAGATAACGTTAGCAGATAGTATCAGGCAACATCAAAGGAAAATGTGTGTACATTAAGGTAAAGTTGGTAACTAGAGAGAGAATAGGGCCCCACAGAAACCAAACCAGAGATGGCAATGTCCTTATTGAGTATTCACCCTCTGTTTTTACCGTGGAGAAAGGCACAACAACAGTAAATCTTGGGGGCAATCAATGGCAGTGTCCTGAGGGCAGTCGATATTACAGTCGAGGAATTGCTAAGGCGGCTGAAGGTAAACATATCTCCTTGATTTGGTCTTATATATCTGTGGGCGCTATCGGAAGCCAGAGATGAAATTACAGGCACCGTGTCTTAGTTGTCTACATCATAATTAAAGACGGACGAGTTGCCGGAAGACAGGTGGTTAATGTTTGTATCACAATTCAAGAAAGGCTGCAACGAAAAGCATGGGGACGAGGGTCCAGTTCACCTAACATCTGTCGTAGGCACGTAACTGGAGAGCATTCTGAGGGATAAGATCTGTATGCATTCAAATAGACAGGGGTGATTATGAATAGTCACCATGTTTTTGTACGTGGTACAGCGTGTTTCATGAGTCCTGTTGACTTTTGTGGATATAACCAAAAAACGTGACGAGGACGGAGCTGCAGACGTTATCTTTCTGGATTTCATCAAGGCTTTTGATGAGGTTCCGTTTCGTCGTCTACTCTGCAGCGTTAGATCGCATGGAGTCCAGGCAAACCCAGCCGACTGGATGGAATATTGGCATCATGGAAAACGAGTCAGTGGGTGTTGCTGGAAAGTTGGTTAGCGGACTAGAGGCCTGTGACAGTGGTGTGTCTCTGGGGTCGGTGCTGGGCCCAAACCCCTTTGTTGTGTGTATTAAAGATTTGGATGAAAATGTACAAGGTAGGATTAGTAAATGTGCGAATCCATACAAGTTGATTGTATTGTAGATAGCGAAGATGGTTATGAAAGATAACAGCAAGATCTTGCGCAGTTGGGCAAGTGAGCTGAGGAATAGTTAGTGGTGTTTAATGCAGATATGAGTGAGGTGTTGCATTTTGAGAAGTGAAGCCCGGGCAGGGACTTTGCAATAAATGATATGGCTCTCGGGAGTGTCGTGGAGAAGAGCTATCTGGGAGTGCAGGTACTAGTTCCCAGAAAATGGCGCCACAGGTAGACGGAGTGGACAAGAAGTCCTTAGGCTCAGTGGTCATCGTCAATCAGGGCATTGAGCATAGAAGCTATGATGGTATTTCCCAGTTCTATACGGTTGATGAGATCACGTTTGAAGTATCTGGCTCAGTTTTGGTCACCCTGCAATAGGAAAGATGGCGTTAAGAAAGAAAGAATTCAGATTTACGGGGATGTTAGCAGAACTTAATGCCTCAGCTATAGGGAGAGGTTGGGCGGGTCCGGGCTGTATTCCTTGGTGCACAGGAGGATGAAGGATATTCTCACAGTGGTGTATAAGAGCGGGAGGGGAAATAATAGGGTAGATGCACAGAATATTTAACCCAAACCAGGGGAACCAAGAACCAGACCATTTTGCCGTTAAGTGAGAGGGTAAATATTTGATATAAAGCTAAGGGAGAAACTTTTCACGCAGACGGTGGTGGGTATATTGAATGAGTTGCCAGAGGAGGTGGTTGAGGCAGATATTATAACATAAGTTCAAAGACATTTCGACATGTGCATGGACAGGAACGATTCAGAGGGATATGGGCGCAACGCGGCCAGGGGCGACTAGTGTGGATGGGGCTCTGTCGTCAGCATGGGCAGGTTAGGCCAAAGAGTCCATTTCCGTGCAATGGGACTCTCTGACTTGTTTACGTCTGCCTCTGTCTAGCGATGGAGGAGATCCTGGACAAAAAGTTCAATTTGGGAATTGGAAAGGGAGTTAACAACCAGAATGTCCATTAGACGTTGGCGGACCGAGCGCGGTTGTTCAGCAAAGCAGTCGCCGATGCTTGGTCTCGCCAATATACAGGCGGCCACATCGGGAACTCCGGATGCAGGAGATGATGTTAGAGGTGCATGTGAACCTCTGTCTCACCTGGAAGGACTGCTGGCGTCCCTGAATGGAGGTAAAGGGAGAAGCATTACACCTCTTGCATTTTCAGGGATAGGTACTTGGGGAAGGGTGTAGTTTGACTGAGAAGGGTGGAATCCGGAGATTGCGGAAATAGCATCTCCAATTCCACTTGGGCAGCTAACAAGCCAACGGTATAAACATTTAATTCTCCAATTTTGGGTACTATCCCACAAACACCCCCATTCCATCTTGTCTTTCTCCCCCTAGACCCCCACCCCCTCCATTTCTTACCCCTCCCACTCCCACGCCAACGAGCCTCCCCTGAATCCTGGCTGACGTTACGTCGGTTCTCCGGCCCCGCTCCGCCTGCACTCACCCCCCCCGCCAATGAGGTGGGGGTTTTGCTGATTCGGGTCAGCTCCTTAGCCAATACCTGTATCTATGCAATGACCCAAAGTAAATTCAGACAGGAGCTGAAGAACGGAATGAAAAGTCTTATTCATTTTTGTACGAAACCCACGAAACGTGCGCTTCAGTGAGCCGAATATTGGAGTTCCAATATAACGCCGCTATTCTGTATATTCCTCTGCATCGTCCCGTGTCTCCTGTTCCGTCCAGAACTGACTCGTTGAACGACAGACCAGAGATCATATCCTTTTATCCCGACCCCTAACGATCAGTGAACATGGACACAAAGCCTCTTACAGCATATGTCCACTGCTTCTTGTCCCCCTGAAGGTGTTGTCCCGATTTCCCAACCTGCTTATTGTGGCCCTTGCACTTAATTAATGCGTACTTTCTCTGTTTTATGTAATAATAAAATGATGTAATATTTCCGGCGTTGTGGTTATCTTTCCCTTAGCACAATCTATTGTATTTGTTTATGGTTTGATTGTACTCATGATGGTATGGCATAACCGCCCACGCAAACATGTATCCCGCGGCGATAATAACCCAATGCTAAGCCCAATTTCTCGGCTCCGACTGTGCGCCACATTGAAACATGACCATTGGCATCGAACAATATCATCAAATTTTCTATCCTCAATTCCCAATATGCAAATGTAAATCAATGCATATTACAGTAAGGTAGACAGATGTCAACATTGTTCGGAAATTGGAAAAGATAGTGACTGATGTGTTCGTGGTCGAATCTGTCGGGACCAGCGCCCACTGTTCTATCAGCTTTAAGATAACTATGGGTAACGACATGGCAGGCCCGCGATTTAAAATTCTGAATTGGGGCAAGCTCAATTTTGATGGTACTCGCAGACAGGAACTCACACAAGCTGATCCGATTAGGTTTTAACAAGTAAAGGAACGTCCAAATCATGGGGTGTTTTAAAGGTGTGATGACTGGAGTTCAGGGCATGCACGTGCCTGTTAGACTGAAGTGATAGACAGATGAGCAAAAGCATGAGTGATGAGAGAAATTGAGGCTCTGGTCAGGAAATAGAAGGAGGCACTGGACGGGTATAAGCAGCTGGCATCATATATATTCCTGAAGGAATTTGGGGAACTGACGAACAGACTTAATAAAAAAAGCAAAAGGACAGAAAGGGGGCAGGGGTAACGTTAGCAGATAGTATCAGGCAACATGAAAAGAAAATGTGTGTACATTAAGGTAAAGTTGGTAACTAGAGAGAGAATAGGGCCCCACAGAAACCAAACCAGAGATGGCAATGTCCTCATTGCGTATTCACCCTCTGTTTTTACTGTGGAGAAAGGCACAACAACTGTAAATATTGCGGGCAATCAATGGCAGTGTCCCGAGGGCAGTCGATATTACAGTCGAGGAATTGCTAAGGCGTCTGAAGGTAAACATATCTCCTTGATTTGGTCATATATATCTGTGGGCGCTGTCGGAAGCCAGAGATGAAATTACAGGCACCGTGCCATAATTATCTACATCATAATTAAAGACGGACGAGTTACCGGAAGACAGGTGGTTAATGTTTGTATCACAATTTAAGAAAGGCTGCAACGAAAAGCATGGGGACTATAGTCCAGTTAGCCTAACATCTGTGGTAGGCACGTAACTGGAGAGCATTCTGAGGGATAAGATCTGTATGCATTCAAATAGGCAGGAGTGAGTCCTGTTGACTTTTGTGGATATAAACAAAAAACGTGACGAGGACGGAGCTGCAGACATTATATTTCTGGATTTCATCAAGGCTTTTGATGAAGTTCCGTGTCGTAGTCTACTTTGAAGCGTTAGATCGCATGGACTCAAGGGAAACCCAGCCGACTGGATGGAATATTGGCCTCATGGAAAATTAGTCAGTGGGTGTTGCTGGAAAGTTGGTTAGCGGACTAGAGGCCTGTGACAGTGGTGTGTCTCTGGGGTCGGTGCTGGGCCCAACCCCCCTTGTTGTTTGTATTAAAGATTTGGATGAAAATGTAAAATGTAGGATTAGTAAATGTGCGAATCCATACAAGTGGATTGTATTGTAGATAACGAAGATGGTTATGAAAGTTAACAGCAGGATCTTGCGCAGTTGGGCAAGTGAGCTGAGGAATAGTTAGTGGTATTTAATGCAGATATGAGTGAGGTGTTGCATTTTGAGAAGTCAAGCCCGGGCAGGGACTTTGCAATAAATGATATGGCTCTCGGGAGTGTTGTGGAGAAGAGCTATCTGGGAGTGCAGGTACTAGTTCCCAGAAAATGACGCTACAGGTAGACGGAGTGGACAAGAAGTCCTTAGGCACAGTGGTCATCATCAATCTGGGCATTGAGCACAGAAGCTATGATGGTATTTTCCATTTCTATAAGGTTGATGAGATCACGTTTGGAGTATCTGGCTCAGTTTTGTTCACCCTGCTATAGGAAAGATGGCGTTAAGAAAGAAAGAATTCAGATTTACGGGGATGTTAGTAGAACTTAAGGTCTCAGCTGTCGGGAGAGGTTGGGCAGGTCCGGGTGCACAGGAGGATGAAGGATATTCTCACAGTGATGTATAAGATCGGGAGGGGAATTAATAGGATAGATGCACAGAATATTTAACCTAAACCAGGGGAATCAAGAACCAGACCATTTTGCCGTTAAGTGAGAGGGTAAATATTTGATATAAAGCTAAGGGAGAAACTTTTCACGCAGACGGTGGTGGGTATATTCAATGAGTTGCCAGAGGAGGTGGTTGAGACAGATATTATAACATAATTTCAAAGACATCTCGGCAAGTGCATGTACAGGAACGATTCAGATGGATATGGGCGCAGCGCGGGCGGGGGCGACTAGTGTGGATGGGGCACTGTGATCAGCATGGGTAGGTTAGGGCAAAGAGTCAATTTCCGTGCAATGGGACTCTCTGCCTTGTTTACGTCTGCCTCTGTCTAGCGATGGAGGAGATTCTGGACAAAAAGGTAAATTTGGGAATTGGGAAGGGAATTAGCAACCGGAATGTACATTAGACGTTGGCGTACCGAGCGCGGGTGTTCAGCAAAGCAGTCGCCGATGCTTGGTCTCGCCAATATACAGGCGGCCTCATCGGGAACTCCGGGTGCAGGAGATGATGTTAGAGGTGCATGTGAACCTCAGTCGCACCTGGAAGGACTGCTGGCGTCCCTGAATTGAGGTAAAGGGACAGGCATTACACCTCTTGCATTTTCAGGGAAAAGCACATGGTGAGGTGTGTAGTTTCACTGAGAAGGGTGGAATCCGGAGATTGGAGAAAGAGCATCTCATATTTCATTTGGGTAGCTAACAAGCCAACGGTATCAACATTAAATTCTCCAATTTTAGGTACTATCCTAAAAACACCCACCTTCCGTCTTGTCTTTCGCCCCCACGACCCCCGCCCCCTCCCATTTCTTACCCCACCCACTCCCTCGCCAAGTCGCCTCCCCGAATCCTGTCTGACGTTGCGTTGGTTCTCCGGTCCCGCTCCATCTGCACTCCCCCCCCCCCCCCCCCCACGCCATGGCTACACAATTGGCGACTTTTTCATGTTTAGGTTAGTCCGGGCTGAATAATCAATCTGAAGCATATCAGCAAAGCCGATATCAGTAAGCAAAGCTTACTGTTTATTTCAGATTTACCTCATTTTTGTTTTAGTTTTAGTTCAGAGATACAGCAATTGTATTGTGGCTTGTATCCATTAGTGCCATTATTGATGATAGAAATCAATGAACAAGCACAAAAACACGTCGGGCCCGCCACCAAGAAAAATCGAGGGCCGAAGATGTCCTTGTTGGGTTGCTCCTGGGCCTGGCCAAGCTGGCCATCCGCGACTCACGGCGCCAGGCGGAAGAGGGCTCTGCCCGAGCCAGCTGCCTACCCCTTTTCCGGGGTTACATCCGCGCCCGGGTGGTGTTGGAGAGGGACTACGCGCTGTCCACGGGCACCCTGGAGGATTTGTGGGACCGCTGGGCACCGCGGGGGATTGGATGTATCGTGGATGGGGATTGTAATATAATTGTATAATAGTTTCAATTGGTATATTTGTTTGAATAGTATTCTGGTGGTGGTTTCTGTTTTGGTTTTATTGTATTGTATATATTATTTTAATATTTAAATAAATATTTTTGATTTTTTTAAATACAAGGAAAATCGACGGACAAATGCTCAGACATTCTCAGAAAACAGAAATGCACAACCAACTTCTGAGTATTTCGAACCATTCGTGCTGCTTTTTTTTCAAATTTGCAACAGGTTTGTGGTTTTCAGCTCAATATGTTACCGTTTAATTGGAGCAATTAATCGGTCACAAAATATGAGGTCTAAGGAGAAATGTTTCATGAAATTGCTGACGGGAGGATATGTTCTAATTCGAACTTTGAGGTGATATCAATAGGGGATGTGACATTTATAGCCGCACACCTATTTCAAGGACTTCATGCTCCTTTTCCCTGGGTTCAACATTAAGCGTTCATATTAGACATAAACAGAAACGACCTGAGCAAACCATTGTGAAATATCTAATTCCCGCTTTCTTGGGTATAAATGCGATAAAGCGCGGATTATATTTCGGGTTTTCCCCGCGTTAAATATCCTCCGACATCCAGCACATCGGCCGCCCAGTGAACGAAGTGAATCCCGCCACATGAAACGTCGTGGATCAAGATACAGCTCAATAATAAGCCCGTGTGCTCCAACAATTTTTGCAATGAGTATTGCTTCTCCAATAAGGAGTTAAAATTCACAAGTTCACAAGTTATAGGAGTAGAATTGTGCCATTCGGTCCATCCGCCGTGGAATCATGGCTGATCTTGCTTCCTGATGTCGTTTTTCTGCCTTCTCTCCATAACCTCTGACACTCGTTCTAATCATGTGTTTGTCTATTTCTACCTTAAAAATATCTATTGACTTGGTCTCCACAGCTGTCTGTGTGGAATTGCGTGGAAATGTTTGTTCAAATGTCCATGATTAATGCCATTGTTCCATCACTCCGTGAATACACTGGAGGATTGGCGCGAGTATTAATGAGCATTAGAGTCGTGCTCCTTGCTCCATCGTGTTAGCACGGTGAGCTGCCGAGATCATCCAGAATGAGGCGGGCTCCGATTCTATACGTGAAGGACATCGCCTATCCAATTATGGCGGCATTTGGAATCACTGGTAAGTCCGGGCACATCGTTCAACGTGTTTCTGCGGTACCTCAACGTTCGGTGTTGCGATGTAGAAACAAAGAACAGCAGACGCCGGTTTACAAAAAAAGGCATATTGTGCGGGAGTAACGCAGCGGGTCAGGAGCTGCTCCGGAACACATGGATCTCCACAGATGCCGTTGACCCGCTGAGTTACTCTAGCGCTTTATTTCTTTTTTTTTGGCATTTCCAGTACCTTGTTTCCACATTTCACTGCTCCACTGTGAAGTTTCTTCAAGCGATGCGACATTGAAGAAGTTATCCTCCTATCTCTGACGGCAGTTCCGTGAGACTCTCTCACTGCTCCCCATCTGTGATTGCTGTTGCTGCTTTCCCGCTCATGTACAGGAAGCGCCCCAATTTGAATCGCCACCTTTCCATGTTCTCCAGAGATGCTGCCTGGCCCGCCGTGTTACTCCAGTACTTTGTGATTCTGTGATTTTGTGACTTTGTGATCAGTATTCCGATATCATCTTTGTCAGCTCATTCCGCTCTCTGTTGCCACTTGCATTCGCTGTCTCACTGCCTCCTTAGCTCTGTGTCCTTTCGCCTTCGCTTTGCCTTCCTTACAGGATCCTCCACGTTCTCAACTCCGCTTGTAGGGAAAATTGGATTGTCTCTTAGTCTCATTCATTCTGTGCAAAATGTCCTCGCCCGTATCCCGCGAATTTCTCCTGCTTCGGCAAAGAAACTTTGACTGAAGATCCTGACCCCTCGAGTTCAGCGGCCGTGGCAATGGACTGACTTCCGGTGCGGGAGTTTAATCCGATTGATCCCAGTGCCTAATACAACCCCGTGCTGGCAATGTAAAGACCTTACGCTTGATTCCGAGAGATATTTGGTAATAAGCGCAGACAGCGTATCCAATACCCACGCAAGTGGTGTTAATGGCAGCAACCACACTGCGAGAACAGGAAGGTCTATTTCATGGAGTAACTTCTGAGCTCCCAATGTCATGTCTCTTTCAGAACCACTGACTCCCAGGAACCTAAAGGCAGAAGTCTAAATGCCCAATGTAATAGAATACAGAACATACATCAAAGAACACACAACAAACAATACATCAGAGGAACAGGACCTTCTGCTTACAATGTCCATGCCGACGTGATGCAAAGTTAAACTAATATCATTCACCAGATCCGTATCCCCATACTCCCTTCCCATACACCCATGTGTCCAAATGAAAACTTCCCCAAATTGACTTTCTAATCTGCCTCCACCGCCATTCCTAGCCGCGCATTCAGCGGCACCCTCAGTGCTCATAACGTTTTAGAGAGTGGTAAAGTTTAATCCACATTTACATGGGAGATTTTCATTTGCACGGAGATTAATGGGTGCCTGGAGCACGCTGCCAGTGTAGATGATGGAGGCAGATGCCATAGTGGTCTATAGGAGGCTTCTGGATAGATAGATATATACTATATGTGAAGGGAATGGAGAGGCTTGTGTCATGTGCAGGCAGAAGACGTTAGCTTAACTTAGCATCAAGTTCGCCGCGGATACAGTGTGATGTGAAAGGCGTGTACCTATGCTGTGATGTTCTATGTTTCATGTAGCTGTCTGCATTGTTTCCTCTCCAACTAAGCCTATTTCCCCTCTGTTACACCTGGCGGTACATTAATTAGTTAATTCCCTCCACTTTGTTCTTCCCCCAGCGAACGTGCTGACGGCTGCGATCCTGTGCCGGGGTAAGTGCGGTCTCACCAAAGGAATCACCCGTTACATGGTGGCGATGGCAATGTCCGACCTGCTGGTGGTCATCTTACACGTACTGCTCAGGGAAATCTACCTTTACCACAACCCTTTTTCCATCCTCTCCCTCAGCACAGTGTGCTCTTCATACGTACACTTGCGGATCGCCACCCTGGACTATTCCGTCTGGTTAACCTTTTCCTTCACTTTTGACCGTTTTGTCAGCATTTGCTGCCCGAAGCTGAGACTCACCTATTGCACGGGTAAGACGGCCGCCGTGGTCATTGTGTCCTTGTGCACGCTGAGCTGTTTAAAGTACACCCCCTTTCACTTCATGTACGAGCCACGTTTCACCATGGACAATGTGAACTGGGGTTGCCGGCCCAAAGCCGTGTACTTCACTTCCATCGGCTGGGAAGCTTTCACCTGGCTATGTAGCGTCTCCCTCTCCTTACTCCCCTTTGGTCTTGTCATACTTCTGAACGGGCTGACGGTCAGGAACATCGTAGCGGCCAGCAGAGTCCGCCGGCGCCTGAAGTCAGTGGAGACCAAGGACAGCGAGACGGATAATCGGCGCAATGCCATCGTTTTACTCTTCACCGTGTCCGGCACCTCCATATTACTCCGGGTGACGGCTACGGTGACTTTGATCTGCACTCGGGTCACCGTCAATTTCGTTGGCGCGGATCTCACGAGCCCCTCGCACATCGCCAACGAAGTAGGAATCTTACTTATTCGGGTCAGCTGCTGCGTGAAAACCTGTATCTATGCAATGACCCAACGCAAGTTTAGAGAGCAGCTGAAGAACGGGATCAAGATTCTAACCCGTGTCATTATTAACCCTATGAAACAGGCGAAGCAGTGAACCGTGAGTTGGAATTTAATGTTGACGCCTCTGATTTCTCTATTTCGCTCACCGAACTTCACCATTCAGTGGAAGCCCCGGATCCGACACATTACGTTTCAATTCCCTCTACAGATGTTGCCCGCCTCGTTCAGTTCGTCCAGCACGTTATGTTTTGCTCAAGACTTAATCGCTCCTTGTGTATCGATTATATACCTCATTTCCGTTTGGAGCGGTTTAGTTGAACAGGAGACTGCATAACTTATACCCGGGAATATGGATAAAACATGTGCCACCGCATCACGGTTAACCACTTGGTCTTCTGTAGAACATAAACGAAGTGCCGGGGGAACTCAGCGGACCGAACAGCATGTGCCTATTATGAGCGACAAAGACAGGGTTGGCTGGATAGAGAATGGACACAAAATGCTGGAGTAACGCAGCGGGACAGGCAGCATCTCTAGAATGAAGGAATGGGTGAGGTTTCGCGTCGAGACCCTTCTTCAGACTGTACTCCAGCTTATTGATTTAAACCAGCGTCTGCAGTTCTATCCGGCACATTATGTCAAAGCATTCCATCTCCAGATATGCTGCCTGTCTCGGTGAATTACTGGAGCATTTTGTGTCTATCTTCCATTTAAAGCAGCATCCGCAGTTTGTTCCTACACAAGGACTAGAGGATATAGCTTTAAAGTGAGGGGGGCCATTTTAAAGCAGATCTGCGGAGCAGGTTTTTTACACAGAAAGTGGTGGTTGGAACGCGCTGGCAGGGGTAGTGATGGAGGCATAAATGAAACGACCATTTAGAAGTCTTTTGGATCGGCACATGGATGTGCAGGGAGCGAAGGGATGTCAGCCAAATTGAATCCCACGGCTCCTCTCGATACCCGACTGTTTGACCGCCGCACATGGCCGCGTTTCTTTCTCTTTTCCGACTACATGCGTATCCAAATAGCTGTGATGGCCAAAGCAGTCTTTCGAATTAAGTTAATGCAGTTTACCATAAAGGTTGAGCAAAACACAAAGTATTGGAGTAACTCAGCGGGCCAAGCAGAATCCGTGGAGCGAAATGATCCGGGAATTAAAGTTGTACTTTAAAACCAACTTTAAAATACTGAATCGAAACCCCTACTACCCATTTTAGAATCGCATTCCGTATTCGATTGCTGCTTGGTGCTAAAAACACAATGACATCAATGGTAAAGTTAAAAAGAAACATGACTTCCTGCCGTTGAAGAGACTTCCTACAGCTGATCAGGACGGTGGGGGGGGGGGGGGGGGTTGGGGGGGACCACTAGTTCAAGCGTGGAACAGCGGGCGGATTGCGTGCTTGATCACCCTTATCACCCTCTTGATTTCGCCAAACGCAAAGTGCTGTACTAACTAGCGGGTCAGGGAGCATCTGCAGGGGCAATGAATAGGCGACATTTCCGTTTCAGATCCATCTTCCGTCTCTTTATTCGACCAGCTCGTCCAAAGGAAGAATACAATAAAATAAATTTCAATTTCAATTAAATGATATTTTCTTTAGCCTTAAAATGATTAATTTGATTTGTTTTCTTGTTGTTCAGAGCACATGCTTGGTCAAACATGGGAGAATGGTTCAAAGGATGAGGGGGGGGGGAGAGGGGGATATGATGATTGTGGAGCTTTGTGTTTTGCGACTGGAAGTCTGTGACGTGCGGGTTACGGCAGGGATCGGCGCTGAGACTGTTGTTTGCGATTTCCATTGATAAACTAAATGCGAATTTAGGAGGCATGATTAGCTAATTCGCGATGGCAAGGACACTGAGACGGAGAATCGGCGTAACTCTATTGCCTTACACTTCACGGTGTCGGGAACCTCCATATTACTGGGGACGACGGGAACAATGATTTGCAGGAACTCGCACAAGTCGATCGGACTAAGTTTATCACAGCAAAGGAACCCCCAAATAGTGGGATGCTTTAACCATGTGATGTCTGGAGTTCAGGGCATGCATGTTGCTGTTGGACAGAAGGACGAGACAGATGAGCATAAGCATGAGTGATGAGAGAAATTGAGGCCCTGGTTAGGATAAAGGAGGAGTCACGTGACTGGTATAGACATCTGGCATCATGTGTGTACCTGAAGGAGTTTTGGGAACTAATGAACAGACTTTATTGAGAAAGCAGTAGGGCAAAAGGGGGGCAGGGGATAACGTTAGGAGATAATATCAGGCAACATTCAAAGAGAATGTGTGTACATTCAGGAAAAAATGGTAACTAAAGAGAGAATATGCCCCCACAGAAACCAAACCAGAGATACCAATGTCCTCAGTGAGTATTTCTCCTCTGTTTTTTACCGTGGTGAAAGGCACAACTGTAAATCGTGGGGCAGTGAATGGCAGTGTCCCGAGGGCAGTCAATATTATTTTCAAGGAGTTGCTGAGACGTCTGAAGGCATACATATCTCCTGAATTTGATCAGATATATCGGTGGACGCTGTCACAAGTCAGAGATGAAATTACAGGCACCGTGCCTTACATCACGTGCCTACATCACAATCAAAGACAGACGAGGTGCCGGAAGACTGGTGGTTAATGTTGCAAACGCAATTTAAGAAGGATTGCAAGGAAAAACCTGGGGACATTGTCAAGTTAGCCAAACATCTGTGGTAGGCAAGTAACTGGAGAGCATTCTGATGGATAACATCTGTATGCATTCAGTTAGACAGGGGTGATTAGGGACAGTCACGATAGTTTTGTACGTGGTTGATCCGCTGCTTCACGGGGCCAGAGGACAGTGCTCAATCCTGACGATACATAGGAGTCAATAGACAATAGACAATAGACAATAGTCAATAGGTGCAGGAGGAGGCCATTCAGCCCTTCGAGCCAGCACCGCCATTCAATGCGATCATGGCTGATCACTCTCAATCAGTACCCCGTTCCTGCCTTCTCCCCATACCCCCTCACTCCGCTATCCTTAAGAGCTCTATCCAGCTCTCTCTTGAAAGCATCCAACGAACTGGCCTCCACTGCCTTCTGAGGCAGAGAATTCCACACCTTCACCACTCTCTGACTGAAAAAGTTCTTCCTCATCTCCGTTCTAAATGGCCTACCCCTTATTCTTATTCTTAAACTGTGGCCCCTTGTTCTGGACTCCCCCAACATTGGGAACATGTTTCCTGCCTCTAATGTGTCCAATCCCATAATTATCTTATATGTTTCAATAAGATCCCCCCTCATCCATACCGAGAATAACGGATACAGTAGATGAGGTTGGAGAAGGTGGAAGTGAACCTCTGCCTCACCTGAAAGGACTGGCGGGGTCCCTGGACGTATATGAACATGTTTTATATCTCCTGGACTCCGATATATCGTCGAGACCAGGCGCAGACTGGGCGATCGTTCCACTGGATATTGATAACTCATTTCAAGTAAATCAGGCACCCCCCCCCCCCCCCCACCCGAGGCGTCCTGCAAGTTTCACTGTACGTATCCTTAAGTTATCACCTCTTCCACAGTCAGCAACGGACCGTTGTGAGCTCCACTTTTCCTTAGTCGTCAGTGCCGGCTCCCACTGTTGTGCACCTTTGCATACCTCGAGGTGACCACTGGACATTGACCACAAATCCACTGAATCCAACAGCTACTCAGCCTGTGCCTCCTCAAGCACCGCCTCTTCTGAGGATGCCATCCCCATCTCTCGGTTCCTATCTTCAATTCAGTGCTCAAGATCAGGGCTTCTACCCCAGGACAACGGAGGCGTTCTCTTTCTTCATGAAAAAGGGCGTCAACTTCACTGCATTTGGTGGTGCCTCGCCAGCATCTCCACCACTTCCTGCACATCGGATCTCAACGCCCGCACCTCCAGCCAGAAAAAGGGTAGACATCCCTGGTCCTCATGTTCCTCATTTTCACCCTACCAGCCCATCCCCAGGCGCTTTCCCTTACAACCCACCATGGGGGGTGCCACTCCTGTCATTAAACCTCGGCCCTCACCACCATTCGGGAACACAAACAGACCTTTCAGGTGAGCCACAGATTCAACTGCGCTTCCTGTATCCTCGTCAATGGCACTCGGATCTCGCGATGTGGCCCTCTCTACATCTGCAGTTCTTCGTTTCTACATCTTCAGGTTCAACGACGAGGGGACATAGATACAGGGTAAGGGGAGGGGGGTTTCGGGGGGATGTGAGAAAGAACTTTTTCACCCAGAGGGTGGTTGGAGTCTGGAACTCACTGCCTGGGGTGGTGGTGGAGGCGGGAACACTCACAACGTTTAAGAGGCATTTGGATGGGCACTTGAAATGCTACAACATTCAGGGCTACGGTCCAAATGCGGGAAAATGGGACTGTGTTTGGTAACGGGCGGCACGATGGGCCGAAGTGCCTCTTTCTGTGCCGTAGGACTCTATGACTCTATGACTAGCAGCAAATCATTTTCATTCCCCGAGAAGGCAAAGTGCGCAGAGGACACTCGCGGCACTACAGGGGATCAGTAGTTTGCATATTGAACCAGGAAGTGCCTGGAGTTAAACATGGCTACGAAAGACCAGGTCGACAGTTTAACCGAGGAGGTCGTTTGTCCCATCTGCCTGGATTTCTTCACCGATCCGGTGTCACTGGAGTGTGGGCATAACTTCTGCCGCTTCTGTATCACACAGAGTTGGGACACGGAGGGGAGAAACTGCTGTCCGGAATGTGGAGAGGAGTTTGTGAACCGCACCCTCGGGATAAGTCGGGCCTTGGCGAGACTGTCAGAGAAATTTTGGACACTGCGCCAGAATCAGGAGAACAGGGTTACATTCCACTGTGAAGAACATCAGGAAGAACTAAAGCTGTTTTGTGAAGCTGATAAGACGCTGATCTGTGTGATTTGTGCAGCTGGGCGGAAACACAAATCTCACAGCTTCGCGCTGATAGCAGAAGCTGCTGAATTCTACAAGGTAAAAGCAAATCGATTTTGATCACATCTTTGTTTAATTACTTCTTTATTGTCCAACAATTTAATTATCTAATTATCAAACACAATCCTAGGATCAAGTGAAATCTTCCTTCGAAACTCTCGCAAAAAAGAAATCAGAGATCCAGCAAATGGAGCAGCAACAGAAAGAGAAGATTTCTGAAGTTCTGGTGAGGCTTTCCAGTTTCGATTTTCAGTTTCGATTTCCTGATCTTGTGTAGATTTGATCCCTGTGAATGCGTGTAATTAAAGGACAGCGCAGTGACACAAGTAATGCTGCTGAATCTGGTGAGCGGGTTCGATCCTGACCTCGGGTGCTGTCCGTGTGGTTCGCGTGTGAGAAACATAGAAACACTGGAGTTTAGAAGGATGAGAGGGGATCTAATAGAGACATATAAAATTATAAAAGCACTGGACAAGCTAGATGCAGGAAAAATGTTCCCAGAGCCAAGGGCCACAGTCTTAGAATAAAGGGGAGCCAATTTAAAACTGAGGTGAGCAAGCACCACATTCATTGTGATCATGGCTGATCGTCCACAATCAATAACCCGTGCCCACCTTCTCCCCATATCCCATGATTCCACTACCCCCTGAGAGCTCTATCTAACTCTCTCTTAAATCCATCCAGTGATTTGGCTTCCACTGCCCTCTGTGGCAGAGAATTCCACAAATTCACAACTCACTGGGTGATAAAGTTCCTTCTCACCTCAGTTTTAAATGGCCTCCCCTTAATTCTAAGACTGTGGCCCTTGGTTCTGGACGTGCCCAAAATTGGGAACATTTTTCCTGCATCTAGCTTGTCCAGTCCTTTTATAATTTTATATGTCTCTATCAGATCCCCTCTCACCCTTCTAAACTCCAGTGAATACAAGCCTAGCCTTATCAATCTTTTCCCAGTTCTCCCAGTGACCACGTCAGGTTACTTCCACATCCCAAAGACACGCCGGTTCGATGGTCAATCGACGGATGTAAAGTATCCTTGTGAACGTGGGTGGTGGGCGAATGAATGGGAATTAATGGGGAGTAGAAAGCGAATAGCCAATAGGGAATTGTATTTGAGGAGTGGGATTGGTGGGATTATGGGATTACTCTCATGACGTTTCAGAAGCATTTAGACAAGATCATAAGATCATAAGAGTAGAATTAGGCTATTCGGCCCATCAAGTCTACTCCGCCATTCAATCATGGCTGATCTATCTCCTATCCCCATTCTCCTGTCTTCTCCCCATAACCTCTGATACCTTTACTAATCAAAAATATATCTACCTCTGTCTTAAAAATATCCACTAACTTGGCTTCTACAGCCTTCTGAGGCAAAGAATTCCACAGATTCACCACCCTCTGACTAAAGAAATTTCTCCTCATCTCCTTCCTAATAGAACTATTTTAATTCTGAGGCTATGACCTCTAGTCCGAGACTTTCGCAGTAGATCCTCTCCACATCCACTTTATCGAAGACCTTCACTATTCTGTATGTTTCAATGAAGTCCCCCCTCATTCTTCTAAAGTCCAGCGAGTCTTCTAAACTCCAGTTCAGCCAAACATTCATCATAGGTTAATGGTCAAACTCTTGAATTTTCAAGCTAATCAAAGCTATCGATTAAATGTAAGTAACTGGGATTTGTGAGGATACGTACAGTGGCCAGTATGGATATGGTTCGCGCAATGGCCAATTCCTGCACTCTGCAGCTGGATATTGATTGGCCAAATGATACTTTCTATACCGCGAGGAAACACAATGCAGAGAAATATTGATCTTTACCTTTCATTTCACAGAAACAGTCACACAAGCTTCAGTCACAGATCACATCCCAGTTTGCTGAACTGGACCAGATTCTCACTGAGAAAAAGCAGAGCATACTGGCAGATATCTGGGAGGAAGAGAAGAGGATTCTATGTACAATGGAGAAAAATCTTGAAGAGCTTCAAGAGAATGTAAATTCCATTCAGAAGGAACTCTTAAAGCTACAGGAGCAGATTGATCAAAAAGACAGTGTGGCAATTCTGAGGGTGAGTTCAGGGGTTACACTACAGATTGGTGAAGTGAAAATGCACAGTTACAAAATGATGGGGATATTTCTGAAGTAAATGCCACGTTTACCAGTAATTCAGAACTCGGTAAATGCCCCATCTGCTTCAGCACTGTGCTGCTGATATTCCCAAACTAAATATCCTCCCCCATAATCTGTGCTGGATCTCAGCGCTGCCTGCAGTCTCCTTGAGTAAAATATTGCTGTGATCTTGGCACTGAGTTAGTGATTGCTTAATATTTCCCCTAAAATAAGGAAAATCTCCGCAAATCACAAGTTCATGAGGAAAGTTTGCCGTGTGTTCCACTTTAGTGGGAAAGAATTTTGTGGCATTAAACCGGCCCGTTGAAGACATCGTGATGATCATGCCATCAGAAACACTTAATCATTCCTCATGTTTATCCACATTAACATTCCTTAAAGTCACCAGCACTTAAGGGGACCTATTCCATCCTACGTTATCCCTGTGCTCTTCAAGGGACGTATTCTCTCCCTAGTTATTCTTTTGTAGAATCTCTATGGTAATATCCACTTCTGTCTGTGTCACAACAACAAAAAGAGTTGGGAAATGGAAAGGTTCTGGGGCTTGTTGTAATTTGTGTGAAACTCCTATGTCGAATTGTGAATGTCCCATATCAGTCTACTCAGATTTGTGTTTGATTTCTTGCAGGAGCAAGCTGGTGGGAAGAGGAGGTAGGACATTCTCATGAGAGAATCACTGCATGTTTGTGTAGAACAGCTCAAAAAACAGTTGTGGCTCAATTTACAACCAGATGTTAAATCTTTGCAGGGATAGTGAGGAAATGAAAACACTCTCAGTGACAGACGATGCCTTAACGATTGACAAAATCGATCACCACTTTTTGATGAACACGTTGTGGAGAGAAACATCTGCCATTAAACGAGGTAAAACCTGTCCAGATTTTCCTTCTTCTTATTTATAACGCATTTAAGTAACACAGATGCAAACATTGCCGATAGAAATTGTACCCATCTCCAAAATCTCCATTGGCAACTATCACTCTACCACCCGCTGTCTGAAAACTTGGCCGTTCAATGCCCTTGTTGACTTTCCCTTCTCGACTTAAACCGTCACCCTTGAAGTTTAGAAAATTCCATATTCCATTCCACAGCCCTTTGGCCCAGTTCATTAAGATCTGTTTAATCTTAGACAACCTTCTCCACTCTCCACAATGTCACCAATGTTAGTGTCACTCACAAACTTGTTAACCGTACCACCTACAAACACATCCACATCATTTATATAAACAGCTACCAACAGTGCAGCTAGCATTGTGCATTGGTGTGCACCACTTGTCACAGGCCTCCAGTCTGAAAAACAACTCTCTACCTCCGCCCTGTTTTCTACCGTCAGGCCACATATCGGTTTCAGTTTAGTTTATTGTCATGTATACCAAGGTACGGTGAAAAGCTTTTGCTTTGTATCCATTGGCTGACTACCATGGATTTCTAGATCAGCCTACCATAGGAGTTGCTGCTCCCAATCTTACTAATCATACCTCTAATATTCACACCCAAGCCATGAAGATATAACATAAGCAGCAGTGAAAATCTGAAATCTTCTACCCTAGGAGGTCATGCAGGTCAGGTTATTGGCAATAGGCAAAGTGAACGCAGATGGATATTTGAAAGATCTAGTAATTGAAACTTATGGAGAACACACATCGAGCAGGAATTGGTGCCAGCTTAGATCAGTCATGATCAAATTGAATGGTGGAGCAGGCCTGGGGAGCAGGGCCTACTCCTCCTGCTATTTTCATGAGTTCTTAAGCTTTTTTCATACCTGCAGAATTATATTTTTTACACACAGGGAATGCAGCAAAGACTGACAATACTTGTCCCTGTGCAGGATGAGATTGAGTAGCCTTGGCCTGTGCACTCGAGAGTTCAGGTGTTTTAAAGGAGACCTTGGTGAAACACAAAGTTCAGTGGGCTGGATGCAAGGAGGATGTTTCCCCTGGTAGGCCAGCGGTCTCCCACTCAAAATCTGGGCTGGACCTTTCAGGATAGCGATAAGGAGACATTACCTCACGCAAAGACTGGGGGACCTTTGCAATTCCCCGTTCCGGTGGCTGTGGACAATCAGCCTGAAGAAGGGTCTCGACTCGAAATGTCACCCATTCCTTCTCTCCAGAGATGCTACCTGTCCCGCTGAGTTACTCCAGAAGTTTGTGTCTACCAGTCATTCAGTGTTCCTGAAGCTAGTGACCCATTAGAGATTCAGGCCTTTCGGCACATCACATACATGTGCACATTTTCTCCAGCTACACTAATCCATTTGCCCACATTACATCAGTATTCTCCTAAACCTCACCTATTTAAAAGCCGCTTAAATATAGTGATTATATCTGACTCCAGCACCACCTCTGCAGCGTGTTCCAGATACCAACCACTCTATGTGTGAAGAAAAAGTACCACTTAGACCAATTTTAAAACTCTGTCCTCTCACCATAAACCCGCGTTCTCTTGTTTTGATATCCTTGCATGAGAATGAGGTTTTGATATACTACCTGATTTAATATCCTGCTGCAGACTTTGATAACATACCTCTCTATCCACAAACTGCTCCACTTGGATCCCACCTACTTTCACTTTCTGGATCAGCCTTACAAGCAGAACATTGTCAACTTCCTCAGTGAAATTCACCTATTCGTTCACAATGAGATCAGTGTGTTCTTGATTGCACACACCCATGAATCCCCTCTCTTTCAGTGACCCTACAACCCCAAGTCTTCACCCATTCTGTCTAACATCCGATCATTCAACCTCTCCTTCCTTCCATGGTCCAAACCACCCTTCCCTCTCTCTCGCCCTCCAATCAAGAAAAGAGGGGCAGGTCATCTGGCCCCTAACGTCTGCCACTATTCACTATGATCATGATAACTGTGTAAAAGGATCGGGTCCCGGGACCTGCGTCAGCAGGAAACATGTTCCCAATGTTGGGGGAGTCCAGAACAAGGGGCCACTGTTTAAGAATAAGGGGTAGGCCATTTAGAACTGAGATGAGGAAAAACTTTTTCAGTCAGAGAGTTGTGAATCTGTGGAATTCTCTGCCTCAGAAGGCAGTGGAGGCCAATTCTCTGGATGCATTCAAGAGAGCTAGATAGAGCTCTTACGGATAGCGGAGTCAGGGGGTACGGGGAGAAGGCAGGAACGGGGTACTGATTGAGAATGATCAGCCATGATCACATTGAATGGCGGTTCTGGCTTGAAGGGCCGCATGGCCTACTCCTGCACCTATTGTCTATTGTCTATTGACTCCATCCCACATCTCTACCTTCCCTTTAACAATTTCAAATTACACCTCACCTCAATTTCTTCTTCCTCCGACCTGCCTTCATATATGAACAGCACGTTTCATTTATCTATTCCCGCCGCAATCTTGCAATCTTCCTCAGCGTCCGCAATTCCCCCCCCCCCCCCCCACAACCCCCTCCCTCCTGATTCCGCACAAATCCCTGTCCCCAGACCGCATTATAAATTCAGGTAATGATGTCTGGTGTCCATCCGATATTTGTTGGGGGATGAAACCCCGGGCAATGTTTCAGCTGGTCGTCCGCCCGTGACTGAGGTCGAATGGCTTCTCCCGCGGGAACTCTCTGATTCTCTGCTTCTCTCTCTCTCTCTCTCTCTCCCCCCCCCCCCCTTCCCTCCTCCCCCACAGTCTCCATCACCCTGGATGTGGAAACGGCGCATCCTCATCTCGAGGTGTCTGAGGATCGGAAGAGGGTGAGATGGACCGGGACCCTGATGAATCTCCCTGACACTGGGAAGAGGTTTACAGTTAGTCGGTGTGTGCTGGGATCGGAGCGATTCACATCAGGGAGACATTACTGGGAGGTGGAGGTGGCGGAGATTCGGTGCTGGAGTCTGGGAGTCGCCGCAGTGTCTGTGGAGAGGAAGAGAGTGGTGGCACTGACTCCAGAGGCTGGAGTCTGGATCATCAGGCGGCGGGGTGACAAATTTGATCCATTCGCCTCCTATCGATCCCGTATCCCCGCCCGTCCCATCCCCGGGAGGGTGGGAGTTTATCTCAGTTACGAGTCCGGGACAGTTTCATTTTATGACGCGGACACCAAATCCCATCTCCACACCTTCACTGGGAATAAATTCACGGAGAAACTTTATCCTTTCTTCTGGACTTCGGCTGTGAACCAGTGGCTGAAAACCTGATGCGGTTCGGCTCCGGGTGTGTAAAAGGATCGGTTCCTGGGACCGGGCTCAGGATCGGGGATCAGGGGCTGTGGGGCAGACAACAGGTAGACAACAGGTCGGCGCTGAACAGGTCCCATTTAATCCCCAAATTCCGCGTCGTAAAATCTCAGTGAGCGCGCAAATAAAACCAGGAGGAATGTAAATGTGCAAAGAGTGAAATAAACAGTGAAATTGGAGCTGTCGATCCGTTCATTTTAGCACCTCAGTTTTAAATGGCCTCCCCTTTATTCTAAGACTGTGGCCCCTGGTTCTGGACTCGCCCAACATTGGTAACATTTTTTCTGCATTCTGGCAGACAGTAGGGTGGGAAGGGAAAAGTATGAATGAGATGTGCCTTCCACGTGCTTATAATGATAACCTCAATGTTATGACCATCTGGAGTCCGATTGAGTTATACAGCCCCTCGGCCCAGCATGTCCATTCCGACCAAGATACCCCATTTACATTACGTCTAGTTGCCCGCTTTTGATCTGTACGTCTCTAAACTTCTTCCTATCGAAGAACCCGATTAAATGTATTTTAAGTGGTGTTATAACGTCTGCCTCAACTATATCATCTGGCAGCTCATTCCCTGTATCCACTGTGTGAAGAGGTTGCCCCAAAGAGTCATAATAAGTCAGTCTGAACAAGGGTCTCGACCCAAAACATCACCCATTCCTTCTCTCCAGAGATGGTGCCTGACCCGCTGAGTTACTCCAGCATTTTGTGTCTACCTGTTAAATCATTCCTTTCTCACCTAAAACCTCTGGTTGAATTTGGACTTGAAGTCAGCACTCTCCTCTGTAACTGGACCCTCGACTTCCTGATCGACAGACCACAATCAGTGAGAATAGGTGGCACATCATCCTCTGCTTCAGTACTCTACACCGATGCCCTGCATGGATGCGTCCTCAGCCCCCCTCCCCCCCCCCCCCACAATACTCATTATACACTCGCGACTCTGCAGCCAAACACCAATCCAACTCAATCTATAAGTTTGCAGAGGACACCACCTAATGGGAAAGACATCGAACAATGACCAGATGGAGTACAGAAAGGAGACCGAGAACCTTGTAACTTGGTGCCAAAACAACAAGCTCTCCCTCAATGTCAGTGAGATAAAAAAGATTGTGATCGACGTCAGGTACCGAAACAGTACACACACCATGATATGCATTGATGGCGAGGAAGTAGAGATTCCTAGGAATAAATATCGCCGGCATTTTGTCCTGGACCAGTCACGTGGAAGCTATGGCCAAGTGTCCCTGCCAGTAGCGAGCTGGGAGAGCCCCGACAAGGTAGCGGGAGAAGGCTTTGATCGGGGTGCACAAAAGACCGTTTTTGGAACAGCTCCATCCAAAACCGCAAGACATTGCCGGAGCCGATTGCCGATGGACATTCAACCATCACACAAACCAACCTCCCTTTCATCGATTCCGTCTACGCCATGCTGCCTCGGCAAGGCCACCAGCACAATGAAGGACGAGTCACACTCCGGTCACTTCCTCTTCTCCCCTCGCAAAATAAGTGACATAGAGATATAATGAAATCACCGACGGTTGGATTCGTTGCAACTGGAGAAAAAACCCAAATTCAGTTACTCAACGGGCCAGGCGGCATTTCTGTAGAACATGGATGGGTGTGGTTTCAGGTCGGGCCTTCTCCAGGCATTGTAAAGTGGGAGAAGGGTAGAGAAAGCTGGAAGAGAGGCGCGAGTAGACAAAGCCTGGCAGATAACAGGTTGATGCAGTGTGGAGTTTGGTAGGAAGATGGTTCAACATAACCATCACACAGAGATGAAAAGCCATGAGATGTGATGGAAAGGGATTGATGAGTTGAGAATTGTGAAGTTATGGGAAGGATGCACCTGTGAGGGGAATGAAACAGGTGCGCGTCCAGGTGGGACATACGGGAGGGGGGCGGTCCAGGTAGGACACACGGGAGGGGTGGGGAAGCGAAAAAGACAGAGGGAGGGTTATAGCTGCCTAAATCTGAAGAATTCAATGTTCATCCAATTGGGTTGTACGCTACCCAAGCCGTATATGAGTCGACATTTCTCCAGTTTGCGCGTGGCTTGTCTCTGACAATGGATGGGATCCGGGACTGCAAGATCAACATGGGAATGGGAAGATGAGGTACCCGGTGTCCGAGTGTGCCTCGGCGAAACGGGCGCCGAGTCTACGCTTGGCTAGTCTATGTTCTAACTTAAGCTGAGAGATGACACCAAAATCAATCAATCTATCTATCTATCTATCTATCTATCTATCTATCTATCTATCTATCTATCTATCTATCTATCTATCTATCTATCTATCTATCTATCTATCTATCTATCTATCTATCTATCTATCTATCTATCTATCTATCTATCTATCTATCTATCTATCTATCTATCTATCTATCTATCTATCTATCTATCTATCTATCTATCTATCTATCTATCTATCTATCTATCTATCTATCTATCTATCTATCTATCTATCTATCTATCTATCTATCTATCTATCTATCTATCTATCTATCTATCTATCTATCTATCTATCTATCTATCTATCTATCTATCTATCTATCTATCTATCTATCTATCTATCTATCTATCTATCTATCTATCTATCTATCTATCTATCTATCTATCTATCTATCTATCTATCTATCTATCTATCTATCTATCTATCTATCTATCTATCTATCTATCTATCTATCTATCTATCTATCTATCTATCTATCTATCTATCTATCTATCTATCTATCTATCTATCTATCTATCTATCTATCTATCTATCTATCTATCTATCTATCTATCTATCTATCTATCTATCTATCTATCTATCTATCTATCTATCTATCTATCTATCTATCTATCTATCTATCTATCTATCTATCTATCTATCTATCTATCTATCTATCTATCTATCTATCTATCTATCTATCTATCTATCTATCTATCTATCTATCTATCTATCTATCTATCTATCTATCTATCTATCTATCTATCTATCTATCTATCTATCTATCTATCTATCTATCTATCTATCTATCTATCTATCTATCTATCTATCTATCTATCTATCTATCTATCTATCTATCTATCTATCTATCTATCTATCTATCTATCTATCTATCTATCTATCTATCTATCTATCTATCTATCTATCTATCTATCTATCTATCTATCTATCTATCTATCTATCTATCTATCTATCTATCTATCTAATCTATCTATCTAATCTATCTATCTATCTATCTATCTATCTATCTATCTATCTATCTATCTATCTATCTATCTATCTATCTATCTATCTATCTATCTATCTATCTATCTATCTATCTATCTATCTATCTATCTATCTATCTATCTATCTATCTATCTATCTATCTATCTATCTATCTAATCTATCTATCTATCACCAAAACTCTCATCTTGTTTGTCTGTATATATATTTGTTAGTTTGTCCGTTTGTTTGTGTCCGTTGATCGGGAAATGCAGCCAAAACGGTACACGATAGCGCTACTATTTTAGGCCTACCTTACTCACCATTATCCTGGGGTGTGCAGTGGCAAGTTTCGTTCAATTTGCTGTTATATTTTTAATGTTATTGACATTTTAAAGTTTAAAAAATCACTTTTCCGTTTCACCTGGCCATCAGCCGCGTTCGACGTCACAATGGGAGAAAGTCCGCGCAGTTGCGCCCTGATGATCCAATACAGCTGCTCCCCGACTTAAGATGCTTCGACTTACAATATTTCGACTTACGATATTTCGACTTTGCTGTGGTGCAAACCCATCCAAACGGCGGGGGGAGGGGAGGAGGGGGGATAAGGGTGGGTTGAGGGGGGATGTAGTAGGTGAGTGGGGGGGGTAGGGGGGAGGGGGTAAGGGGGGATGAGGAGGGGATGGAGTGGGTAAGTGGGTGAGTGGGGGGGGGGGGGGTTGCAGGGAGGGTTGCCGGGCTCGCAGGAGAGGAGAGATTTTGATCTAACGGGTCCACGCCCGTCTAGTGTGAGTAAAGATTACTCTAATTGGACATCGTGTTCTGTTTCCCTGGGTTTAAAATTGAACATTCATTTTGGAGTTCGATAATTGATTTGAACGTGCCATTTTGACATGCTCCATTCACTCTTCCGTGGATATAAATGTGGCGTTGGGGGAGTCCAGAACCAGGGGTTACAGTTTACGAATAAGGGGTAGGCCATTTAGGACTGAGATGAGGAAAAACCTTTTCGCTCTTTGTGAATTTGTGGAATTCTCTCCCACTGAAGGCAGTGGAGGCCAATTCACTGGATGTTTTCAAGAAATAATTAGATTTAGCTCTTGGAATGAAGGGATATGGAAAGAAAGCAAGAAAGGACTACTGATTTTGGATGATCTGCCATGCTCAAATTAAAGGGCAGTGCTAGCTGGAAGGGCCGAATGGCCTACTACTGCACATATTGTCTATGTTTCTATAAAGAAGGGTGAGGGGTGCATGCGAAAGAGGGCGAGGGAGGGTTGTACCTACTTTCATTTGAAAAATGCAATGTCCATGCCGTTGGAGTGTAAGCTACCCAAACCGAATATGCGTTCCTATTCCTCCAGTTTGCGTGTGGCATGGCTATGACAATGGATGAGATCCTGGACTGATAGATGAGCATGGGAATGGAAAGATGAGCTATGATGGCTAGCCACCCGGAGTTCTAGTCTGCCTTGGCGAAACGGACGCGGAGTCTATCCTTGGTTAGTCTACGTCGTAACTGAAACTGTGAGGTGACGCCAAAATGAGATAGAAAATTTGGAGCCACACACCCATTACGTGGACTTCGTGTTCTGCTTCTCTGGGTCCAATTTTGAACATTAGAATTAGAAAATTGATTTGAGCAAACCATTGTGATATACTCCACACCCTCTTCCGTGGTTACAAATGTGATGAAGAAGGGGTTGTATTTCGGATCTCTTGTGTTAAGGTCCGCCAACACCAACCACGTTGTCACCCTGTAAATGACAGGGCCAGGCCATTCACATTGCATCTTGTTTAAAGTAGATGTGGGGTAAAGTTCTTCACACAGAGAGTGTTGGGTGCCTGGAACGCGTTGACATGGGAGAGACGCGTTGAAATGCAGGGAATGGCTGGAGTGGCCGCACGGTGGCGCAGCGATAGTGTCACTGCCTTACAGCACTGGAGACCGGTGTTGGATCCCGACTACAGGTGCTGTCTGAAAGTACCCGTTATCCTTGTGAACACGTGGGTTTTCTCAAGGCGCTCCGGTTTCCTCCCACGCTCCAAAGACATGCAGGCTTGCAGGTTAGACACAGAATGCTGGAGTAACTCAGAGGGCAGGCAGAATCTCTGAAGAGAAGAAATAGGTGACGTTTCTGGTCGAGACCCTTCTTCAGACTGATTGATTGGCTTCTGTCAATTGTAAATTGTACCAAGTATGCAGGATCGAACTAGTGTATGGAGTGGGCGCTGGTCGGCGCGAACTTGGAGGACCGAAGCGCCTGTTTCCACGCTGTATCTTTAAAGTCTCAAGTCTAAAGGAGCGATTAATTTCTCATGTCAAAATTCTCGGCGCGGACATTGTGAGCCGATGTGACTGTTTCTGTGCTGTACTGTTCTGTATTATTATCTGCAATGGTTCCTCTTCAATGATGTTGAGGAAGGTCATTATTTCCATTGGGGGAATGCAGCGTAGGTTCACCAGGTCAATTCCCGAGATGGCGGGACTGACATATGATGAAAGAATGGGACGACTGGGCTGTTATAATTAGAATTTAAGGATGAGAGGGGATCATACAGAACCATATAAAATTCTTAAGGGATTGAACAGGCTCAATGCAGGAAAAATGTTCCCGATGTTGGGGGAGTCCAGAAACAGGAGTCACAGTTTAAGAATAAGGGGTCGTCCATTTAAGACTGTGATGAGGAGAAAAAAATCAACCAGAGAGTTGTGAATCTGTGGAATTTTCTGCCACAGAAGGCAGTGGAGGCCAATTCACTGGATGTTTTCAATAGAGAGTTAGATTGAGCTCTTTGGGCTAATGGGGAGAAAGCAGGAACGGGGTACTGATTTTGGATGACGAGCCATGGTCATATTGAATGGCGGTACTGGCACGAAGGGCCGAATGGCCTACACCAGAACCTATTTTCTATGTTGTTGCTTGTAATGCTGTCTATGCCCTCTCTCTTCCACTCAGCAACTGATCATTTCGTTGTGCTTTGTTCTTTCACCAGCGAACGTGGTGACGTCAGTGATCCTGTGCTGGGGAAAATGCGGTCTCACCAAAGTAATCACCCTCTACATGGTAGCGATGGCAATGTCCGACCTGCTGGTGGTCATCTCTCACGTGTTGCTCAGAGAAATCTTCCTTTACTATTTACCCAACTCCTTCCTCGCCCTCAGCACGATCTGCCCTTCACATGTACACTTGCGGGTCGCCAGCATGGACTACTCCATCTGGTTAACAGTGTCCTTCACCTTTGACCGTTTTGTCAGCATTTGCTGTCCGAGGCTGAGGCTCGTCTATTGCACGGATAGGACGGCCGCCGCGGTCATTGTGTTCATGGGCCTGTTCAGCTGCTTAAAGTACGTTCCCTTTCACGTCCTGTACGAGCCACGCTTCACCATAGGCAGTGTCGACTGGGGGTGCCGGCCCAAACCCGACTACTTCACCTCCATGTGGTGGGTAGCTTTCACCTGGATGTGCAGCATCTCCGTCTCCTTACTCCCCTTCGGCCTCATCGTGCTCCTGAACGGGCTGACCATCAAGAACGTCGTAGCGGCCAGCAGGGTCCGCCGGCGCCTGAAGTCGCAGGAATGTAAGGACACTGAAACGGAGAATCGGCGCAAGTCCATCTTGTTGCTCTTCACCGTGTCCGGCACTTCCATATTACTCTGGACCACGCCAACGGTGAGTTGGATCTCCACACGAGCCACCATCAATTTCGCGTCCTCGGATTTCACAAACCCCTGGAACGTCGCCAATGAGGTCGGAATCTTACTCATTCGGGTCAGCTGTTGTGCCAACACCTGTATCTACGCAATGACCCAAAGCAAGTTCAGACAGCAGGTGAAGAGCGGCTTCAAGTTTCTAACTCGTTGTCTTAGAAAACCCGTGAAACTGGCGAGGTAGTCAGCAAGCGTTGTGATTTGATTGTGACACCTCTGTTGTTGGTTTAGGTACAATGTGGAAACAGGCCAAGCACTAGTTTAGTGTATTTTTAATCACTTATGACCTCATGACCTATGCCCACCATGTTTGAAAAGCAAACCACAAAACATGCGGATGTCAGAAATCTGATGTAAAACCAGAAAGTGCAGTAAATGCTCAACTGGTCAGACAGCATCTGCTGAGAGTGGGAGAGATACAGACCGAATCCTTTAGGCCACTGACCGTTCATCAAAACAGTACTGCAGACCTCCATCCATCCATTCAGATAGTTTAGTTTAGAGATACAGCACGGAAACAGCCCCTTCGGCCCATCGAGTTCGCACCGACCAGCGATCCCCGCACATTAACACTATTCGAGACACACTGGGGACAATTTTACATTTTATACCAAGCCAATTAACCTGCAAAGCTGTAAGTCACTGGAATGTGGGAGGAAACCGAAGATCTCGGAGGAAACACACGCAGGTCACGGGGGGGAACGGACAAACTCCGAACAGACAGCACCCGCAGTCAGGATGGAACCCGGGTCTCAGGCGCTGTCAGGCGGCAACTCCACCGCTGCACCACCGTGCCGCCCTGGGAACTGCTGGGAACGATCCAGCGCCCTGGACTCCCCTTCAGTGTCCACAATCAACGACCTCATGACCAGAGGCAACAAAGATCGGGTTCTACAAACAAAACATTTCCAGGTTTTACTTGACGAAAAAAGTATTTATTGTAAAGGATTATGTCTGGTTTTCATTATTTCATTTTTCCAAATCCAAAAATGCGAATACTCACAATCACATCGGGCGTTTCAAAATCAATCAATGAGGGTAGGAGGAGATTGCTTAAACAACATCAAAAATTAATACTCATGTTCATGAAAAATAATTAACAATGTTTTTATTTTCCATTTGTGCTCATTAACTGGTGCGGTGATCAGCAGGAATCAGCTACTGAGATTCAGTTACTGTGGAGATGTGGATGGGGAAAGGGGTTAATGTTATTTAACCTCTGGAGCGTGGGGTTGGTGATGGGCGTTAACATATGATGAGCGTTTGACGGCACTGGGCCTGTACTCGCTGGAGTTTAGAAGGATGAGGGGGGACCTCATTGAAACGTTCAGAATAATGAAAGGCTTGGATAGAGTTGGCGTGGAGAGGATGTATCCGCTCGTGGGTGAGATTAGGACTAGAGGTCATAGCCTCAGAATTAAAGGACGTTCTTTTAGGAAGATGAGGAGGAATTTCTCGAGACACAGGGTGGTGAATCTGGGGGATTCTTTGCCACAGAAGTCTGTGGAGGCCACGTCAGTGGATATATTTAAGGCAGAGATAGATAGGTTCTTGATTAGTTTGGGTGTCATAGGTTAAGGGGAGAAGGCAGGAGAATGGGGTTAGGAGAGAGAGATCAGCCATGATTAAATGGCAGAGTGGTCTTGATGGACCAAATGGTCAATTCTGCTCCTATCACGTTGGCACTTATGATGGCCATGTAACAGTGGCATCTATAATAGGGATAGTGCCAGAGAGAGAGACATAGAGGGAAGAACATATACATGGACAGGAAGGGTTTAAAGGGATATGGGGCAAACACGGGAAATGGGATGAGCATAGATGAGGTATCTTGGTCGGCATGGACGGATTGGGCCAAAGTGCTTTATAACTCTGTACCAAAGTGATTTAGGAGCATGTCGAGGGAAGGAGAACCATAATCTATCATATTGTTAGTTACTTCGAGTCAGGTTGGTGCGGTTGGGAATGCTTCCAAGATTGCGCCCAACACAGGTGACTATTTGCGTGATAGCCACAGAAGCAGATCTACAAACTCACATTACAATCGCTCCACACTCTTAAATCTGTACACACTGTAGATGAATTGATTGCAATCTTGTATTGCCTGTTTGCTGAATGGTTAGCATGCAACAAAGAGCTTTTCCCTGTACCTCGATATGGTGTATACGTGACAATAAATTAAACTGAAACGGGCTTTTGCAAGTCAAGTCAACTTTTGCTTTTAATATGCGCAAGTATACCAGATACACCACAACCAGAGAGCAGTGCTGAACTACGACCTACCTCTTTGGTGACCCTCGGACTATGCTTGTTCGGACATTGCTGGCTTTACCTTGCACCAAATGTTATTCCCTTATCGTGTTTCTAAACTCTGTAAATGGCTCGATTGTTATCATGTATTGTCTTTCCGCTAACTTGCTAACATGTATTGTATTTCTACACGCAACAAAAGCTTTTCACTGTTCACTGACAAGAAACTAAACTGAAGTGCGGTGAGGCACAGGTCCAATGGAAAATCTTGCTTTTGAAGGGTCTCAAACCGAAACGTCACCCATTCTTTCTATCCAGAGATGCTGCCTGTCCCAAAGAGTTACTGTCACATTTTGTGCCTACAATGGAACATCCATTCATCTTCTTCAGCGTCAGGATCAGGGTGAGGGAAATTGGGTACCAAGGGACCCAATTGGGTACCAATACTTTTCTGTATTCTAGAAAAGAATCCAAACACGGTATGGTCCCCAGGACGAGAGACCAACACCATTGACCATCGTATCCTGCCAAGCTCTCAATGATTCCACCACCTTGGACAGCCATGGTCTAGGTGACGTGGAATAACTCATAATTTATTACATTTTAATTTGATGAGTTCTTGCTTTTAATATGCCTGCAAAGCTGCAGTAAGCAGGTATTTCACTTGTTCCACTACTGTTGCATATAACAATTAAACACTCTTGACTCTTACCCAATGTCCTGACCATCGGTCATCATTATTAACCATATTGTTATTCACTTTGTGCAAACTGACAGCAACAATGACTTTATCAGCTGCAACGGTAAACATCATAGGGATTGAGGGGAGCTATATAAAACATATCTAAATTTTAAATTTAAGTGCAAACTCTGATCAAATCTCAGGCGCGACCCAAATTTTTACTCGCAGATGCTGAGCTAATACGGGAATACAAGCTCAATCATTTCACCAAATGAGATAAGGAACCCAGTCAGGACAGAGAACGAGACACCAAATAATTAAACAACCTGAAAAGCCCAGAGATGCTCCAATGGTTCCAAGAACAGCAGATAGAGTGAGGGCATTCTGAATACAGTCATGTCCTTGTAATTTTCATTCTTTGTGGTCTAACTGTGGCACTGAGTGACGGTTACAAAGAAGACACAATAAACTGTGTTGAATAGTTTGAAAAGTGAAGGGCATGAATAGAGTGGATGTGGAGAGGTTGTTTCCACGAGTGGGAGAGCCTTGCACCAGAGGCCTTAGCCTCAGAATGACAGAACACACCTGTAAAAAGATGAGGAGGAATTTCTTTAGTCATAGTGTTTCTTTAGTCAACATTAGAAAATGTTGATCCCAATCAAAACAAATCTGCTGAGTTGATGAAAGTATAAAACACAGTTTAAGTGTCACCACCTTTTCCCTTGACAGAAATCTTTCACAGCCACTGTGTATTTCCAACATTTCCTATTTGTTTCCTGGACATTTCCAGGTCTCTGTGTCTCCGCAGAAGCCTAAGGGAAGACAAGACGTTGTGCATAGTCAGACTGACCAGGGAACACATAGGTCTTGTTCCCAGCCTGCAAGGAATCAGCTGATCTCAGTCAGTGCTCCCGCAGAGAAGACAGAGCTATGCTCAGTTATCCAATCCTGGCTCCTTTTTGCAGCATAAAATTCCAACTGAATGGATGTCATGATCCCACGGAATGTCAGAACCCGATTCAGGTCCCGTTGAAGAACACCATTAAAATCACTTCCAGGAGAAAAAAAATTGAAATTCATCGACCGCGACAGTCCACAAACTAATTCAGCTTCAAAGCTCATTCAGAGGCCGACACGTGTAACACACACAGGGCCAACACACACACGTACACATATCAGCACACACATACACACAAGTTTACTCACACATGTACATACATGTACACACAAATGCATAATGCACACAGGGTCAACCGACAGTTCACTATAAAAGGTGATCGGTGTATGGAACTGTTCATTGGATACATCTGTACACACACGTAACATACACACACACGTACATACATGTACACACACATGCAAAACGCACACAGGGCTGACTATATACACACGGACCCACATGCGGTCACACACGTATGATGGATGCATCCATACACACACACACACGTAACACACAGGGCCGAGCGACAGTTCACTTTCAATGGTGATCGATGTATGGTTGTGTTCATTGGGTGCATCTGTGCACACACACAAACACACACTCAGCCACACAAGCGTAACACACACGGGGGTATGAAGAGACAGGAACTTCAGATCCTGATTCCTGGGATCGCGGTGAATCACTGTGACTGTAAGCGGCTCTCAATGTCTGTCGGTCAGTCAGATCTGAAATCAGTTCTTACGCACATCTTCAACTTGCCTCGGTGGCTGGAGACGACGATTCTTGCTCTGTTGCACCAGTCACTGAAAACAAAGGAACACAACTAGTGAGTGATGTTGGAGGGGGCACAGCCGAGAGGGAAACAGACAGTAATAAATTATTGGGGGACGCACACAGTAATGTGTCCAGAGTGCACATGGTGCAAAACGGTAAAACAATATTTGAGGAAACATTCAGTAATAAATCATGATAGAGGGCTCGGTAAGTCCCACTGAGTTACTCCAGCATTTTGTGTCTATCTTTGGTCAATAAATATCAGAGGGCCTGTCTATCGGTGGAAAGGTAATCTTCTGAACGATAAAATGGTGAGAGGGGCAAAGCTTCAAGGAGATGTGCGAGGCAAGTTGTTTTTCTCGTTGTCACTTTACACGGAAGGTACTGAGTGCTTGGACTATGCAAGGGTGGTGAATCTGTGGAATTATTGGCCACAGAAGGCTGTGGAGGCAAAGCAGTCAATATATTTAAGGCAGAGATAGATAGATTCTTGATTAGTGCGGGTGTCAGAGGTTATGGGAGATTTCAATATGCAGGTAGACTGCGAAAGTCAGGTTGGTACTGGACCCTAAGAAAGGGAGTTTGTAGTGTGCCTCCGAGATGGATTCTTAGAGCAGCTTGAACTGGAGCCTACCAGGGAGAAGGCAATTCTGGATTTAGTGTTGTGTAATAAACCGGATTTTATAAGGAAACTCAAGGTAAAGGGACCATTAGGAGGTAGTGACCATAATATAAGTTTTAATCTGCAATTTGAGAGAAGGTAAAATCAGAAATGTCAGTGTTGCAGTTGAACAAAGGGGACTATGGAGGCATGAGGGAGGAGCTGGCCAAAGTTGACTGGAAAGGGTCCCTAGCAGGGATGATGGTGGAACAGCAATGGCAGGAATTTCTGGGAATAATCCAGAAGATGCAGGATCATTTCATTCCAAAGAGGAAGAAAGATTCGAAGGGAAATAAGAGGCAACCGGATCTGACAAGGGAAGTCAAGGAAAGTATAAAAATGAGAGAGAAGACTTAACATAGCAAAGATGAGTGGGAAGCCAGAGGATTGGGTAAAATTTAAAGAACAACAGAAGGTAACTAAAAAGCCAACACGGGGAGAAAAGATGGTACGAAACTAGCCAAGAATATAAAAGAGGATAGTAAAAGCTTATTTAGGTATGTGAAGAGGAAAAGATTAGTGAAGGCAAATGTGGGTCCCTTGAAGACAGAAACAGGTGAATTTATTATGGGGAACAAGGAAATGGCAGACGGGTTGAAAAGGCACTTTGGTTCTTTATTTGCTAAGAAAGACACAAATAATCTCCCAGAAGTACTAGGGTACAGAGGATCTAGGGTGACGGAGAAACTGAAGGATATTCACATTCAGCCAGGAAATCGTGTTGGGAAGACTGATGGGACTGAAGGCTGATAAATCCCCAGGGCCTGGTCTGTATCCCAGGGTAGTCAAGGAGGTGACTAGAAATCGTGGACGCATTGGTGATCATTTTACAATATTCTTTTGATTCTGGATTAGTTCCTGTGGATTGGAAGGTAGCTAATGTTATCCCACTTTTTAAGAAAGGAGGGAGAGAGAAAACAGGGAATTATAGACCAGTTAGCCTGACATCCGTGGTGGGGAAGTTGCTGTAGTCAATTATTAAAGAGGTAATAACGGTGGATTTGAAGAGCAGTAACAGGATCGGTCCAAGTCAGCATGGATTTATGAAGGGGAAATCTTATTTGACTAATCTTCTGGAATTTTTTGAGGATGTAACAAGTAAAATGGATAAAGGAAATGTAGTGTATCTGGACGTTCAGAAAGCCTTTGATAAGGTCCCACAGGAAATTAGTGGGCAAAATTAGAGCACATGGTATTGGGGGTATGATATTGACATGGATCGAAAATTGGTTGGTAGACAGGAAACAAAGGGTAGGAATTAACGGGTCCTTTTCAGAATGGCAGGCAGTGACTAGTGGTGTGCCACAAGGCTTGGTCCTGTGACTGCAGCTATTTACGATATATATTAATGATTTAGATGAAGGAATTAAAAGTAACATAAGCAAATTTACAGATGACACAAAGCTGGGTGGCAGAGTGAACTGTGAAGAGGCTATGAGGATGCAGGGTGACTTGGGTAGGTTGGGTGAGTGAGCAATGTATGGCAGATGCAGTATAATGTAGATGAATGTGAGGTTATCCACTTTGGTGGCAAGAACAAGGCAGATTATAATTTGAATGGTACCAGATTAAGAAAAGGGGAAGCTGTAGGAGTCCTTGTACATCAGTCACTGAAAGTAAGCATGCAGGTACAGCAGGCAGTGAAGAAAGCTAATGACATGTTGGTCTTCATGACGAGAGAATTTGAGTAGAGGAGCAAAGGGGTCCTTCTGCAATTGTACAGGGCCCTGGTGAGGCCATAGCTGGATATTGTGTGCAGTTTTGGTCTCCTAATTTGAGGAACGACATTCTTGCTATTGAGGGAGAGCAGCATAGGTTCATGAGGTTAATTCCCAGGATGGCGGGACTGTCATATGATGCAAGATTGGAACGAATGGGCTTGTATTCACTGAAATTTAAAAGGATCAGAGCGGATCTTATAGAAACATATAAGATTATTAAGACATTGGACAAGCTAGATGCTCCCGATGTTGGGGGAAGTCCAGAAACAGGGGCCACAATTTTAGAATGAGAGCTAGGCCATTTAGAACTGAGATGAGGAAAAACTTTTTCACCCAGAGTTGTGAGTTTGTGGAATTCTCTGCCTCAGAAGGCAGTAGCGGCCGAATCACTGGATGCATTCAAAAGAGAGTCAGATAGGGCTCTTAGGGCTAGCGGAATCAAGGGATATGGGGAGAAGGCAGGAACGGGGTAGATTGTGGATGATCTACCATGATCACATTGAATGGCGGTGCTGGCTCGAAGGGCTGAATGGTCTGATCTTGCACTAATTTTCTCTGTTTCTCTGTTATGGGGAGAAGGCAGGAGAATGGGGTGAGGGAGAGATGAATCAGCCATGAATGAATGGCGGAGTAGACTTGATGGGACAAATGGCCGAATCCTACTCCTGTCACTTATGATCTTATGAACCATATGTGGCGGTAGAGGTAGATGTGATAATGGAGTTTACGAGGCAGTAGGTAGGCACATGGATATGCAAGGAATGGGGAGATATGGATGATATGCAGGTAGATAAGCGATGGTCTTGGCATCATGTTCATTGTGTGCTGAAGGGCCTGTCCTTGTGCTGTGCTGCTCCATGTTTTGTGTGTCGTTGCTTCACTCTCTCTGAGACTGCGTCGCTACAAACCATTGGTTTCGGTGACTTGCACCTGGCCACCTCTGGCCCAGATGTCGGTGACGGCCGTCATGACCGCCAGGCACCTGCCAAAGTCTTCGGCCGGACACCGGGCGGCGAGGGAGGAGAGTTTGCGAGCTACCTTGAGGGCCTGGCGGTATCGCTCCTGCTGCACCTTGGCCCGATCCCTCGGCGACGCGGGCGGGAGCTGACCGCCGAGGAAGTGCTCCTGCGTCCAGCGAGCGGCGCAGAGCGAGGGCTCAAAGAGGTCGGAGCCCAGCAGCCGCCGGAGAGCCAGGACGTGCCGGCAGGGGAGCCTCATGGAGGTGCGGAAGGCACACTGGCAGCTGGCCTGGTCCGTCACCACGGCCCTGCGCCGGCACACGGGCCAGGCCCTCTCGGCCTCCACGCTGAGAAAGGAGACCGACTCTGCTTCCTGCAGCTCCGTCCGCACCCGGCGGAAGGCGAAGTCGGTGAGCAGCGCCCGGTAGGAAGACTCCGCGGAGTTGTCCTCTGGCCCTGCGGGGGGCTCACTCTGCAACACCCGCTGGTCGCACTCGGCCCGCACCGTGTCCACGGCCTTCAGGAGGTCCCGGGTGAAGGAGGTCACGTTGGAGAAGTCCTCGACCACGGCCGCCAGCCTCTGGCTCATCACCTGCACCCGCTGGAGGGTGCTGGTGAGGTAGCTCTCGTTCTCGTGCTTGAAGCCCTCCACCCACTGGCGACAGGACCCGTGCCACGTCTTGTGGAAGTAGTCGACAGCGCTCTCCGCGTTGGAGTCCAGCAGCTGGCGGTACAGCAGGTCGTAGTCCTCAGTCGACGTGGCGTAACACATACTGTGCAGGATCTGCAGCAGCTGGCTCCTGGCGGGAAGAAAGGGAAGAGGAGACAAGGTGAGGAACCTCCCGGTGCAGCACGGTGGCGTAGCGGTAGAGTTGCTGCCTTACAGTGCCAGTCCCAGGATCCATCCTGTCTACAGGCATTGTCTGTGTGGAGTTTGTACGCTCTCCCTGTGACCATGTGGGTTTCCTCCGGGTTCCCCCCAAGTTCCAAAGACGTGCAGGTTTGTACGTTAATTGGCCTCTGTAAATTGTCCCGTGTGTCGCCCAGAACTAGTGTGAACCAAAGATACTAGAGGAACAAGATGGACCACTCCATTTAATTCGCCTAAACTGAAGTGTAGTGTGTAAAGGAGCGGAACATCCGCCATTTTAGTAAGCAAAACCCGCTGTTCGTTCTGCCTCTCGCAGTGTAATCAGTGTTTTGGGGAACAGTATGTGTGATGATACCATTAAAAAACAGAAAATATCTCATCTATCAATTCATAGATTTTTGTTATTTTTTCTTTTTAAATGTTTCTGCAATTTTCTGCCCACTAAAATGGCCCCATGACCTTCTACGATTTTTAAGGTCGAGTGGTCTATCTTGTTCCTCTAGTATCTTTGGTGTGAATGGGTGATTAATGGTCGGGCTGGACTCAGTGGGGCAAAGGGCCCGTTTCCAATCTGTATTTCCAAAACTAAACCAAACTCTCACCTCAACAGTTCCCAGCGGCTACAAGAAAAACTCCACCATTTCTTTCCCTACGAAAAATAAAGTGACCTCCTCAATGACTACTGAACAGTGGAGTCAAACAGCACGGAAATAGGCCACTCGGCCCAACTCGTCCTTGCTGACCAACATGCCCCATCTAATGCTGACCAAGATGCCCCATCTAATGCTGACCAAGATGCCCCATTTAATGCTGACCAACATGCCCCATCTAATGCTGACCAAGATGCCCCATCTAATGCTGACCAAGATGCCCCATCTAATGCTGACCAGATGCCCCATCTACAGAAAGGGGAGAGGAGGGGCAAAAGGGGAAGGAGCAGGCAAAGGGGGAGAGGAGGGTGGAAAGGAAGAGGGAGAGTGGGGCAGGGGTAGACTGGATTGTACAGACCATGTTGCGGAATGAGTCGCACCCTTATCTGACCCACGCCGTGACAGGAGGAATATTTGGGATAACCCAACCTCCCCCTCCCCCGCCCGCTCCGGTCCCACGACGGAATCACGATGCCAGAGCTTATTGTTGCCCGATGGTGGAGGAGAGGGGAAAGGAGGAGAGCAGAGGGAAGGAGAGGAGGGGGGAGGAGGAGAGTAGGGGGAAGAGGGGAGGACGGGGAAGGAGGAGAGGAAGGGTGAAGGAGGAGGAGTGGGTGAAGGAGGGGTGGAGTGGGTGACGAGGAAACAGGAGTAGGGGAAAGGAGAGAAGGGGCGGAGGAGAAGGAGAGAAGGGGCGGAGGAGAAGAGGGAGATGGAGGAAGGAGGGGGAGAAAGAAAGAAGGGAAGGCGGAGCGGGTAAGAAAGAAGGAAAGAAGAAAGAGAGAGAGGGCAGAGAGTGGAGGAGATGGGACATGGGTAGACTGGATTGTGCAGAGGGATGAGAGTCACAACTTTACCAAACCAACACAATCTGACAGGAGGAGGAATATTTGGGCCCCCCACCCGCCCGCTCCGCTCCGGCCCCACGAGGGAAAGGCGGTGCCAGTGCTTACTGTTGCCCGGCGGTCACGTGCAGCTTCTCGGCGGTCACGTGGTCCTGGAAGACGCTCAAGGTGTGGGCGAGGCAGGCCAGCGGCTTGCAGTGGGGCAGCACGTCGGTCACCAGCTCCCCGTCACCAGCACGCCTTGCCGCCGACCACCAACGCCCGCGTTCCCTCCGCCGCCGGGTTCTTCTGCCTGAAGATGCGCAGAAGCTGCCGGACGGTCTCGCGCTCCTCGCTCTGCAGGAACCACAGGCACGCCAGCTCGCTCTCCCCGTTGCCGTCGATGGCCAGCAGCAGGTAGGTGGGCAGCCACAGGCCCGCCCAGCTGTAGGTGGCGCCCACCAGCAGCACCTCAGGGAACCTCTCGAAGGTCTGCTTCATGCGGCCATCCTGGTAGTAGATGGCCTGCAACACGTTGGCCTTGTTCACCACCACCACCACTGTGCCGTCTGCAAGCAAACGCAGACAAGAGTTATAGAAACACAGAAAATAGATGCAGGAGGAGGCCATTTGGCCCTTCGAACCAGCACCGCTATTCAATGTGATCATGGCTGATCATCCACAATCAGTAACCAGTTCCTGCCTTCCCCCCATATCCCTTGATACCACTAGCGCCTAGAGCTCTATCTAACTCTCTTTTAAATTCAGCCAGTGAATTGGACTCCACTGCCTTCTGTGGCAGAGAATTCCACAAATTCATAACTCTCTGGGTGAAAAAGTGTCTTCTCACCTCAGTTTTAAATGGCCTCCCCTTTATTCTTACACTGTGTCCCCTGGTTCTGGACTCCCCCAACATTGGGAACATTTTTCCTGCATCTAGCTTGTCCAGTCCTTTTATAATCTTATACGTCTCTTTAAGATCCCCTCTCGTCCTTCTAAACTCCAATGAATACATCCCCAGTCTTTCCTCATATGACAAGAACAGGCAGAACAAGGGACTGACCCACTCTCACCCTGGCCACAAACTCTTTGAAGTAGAAACACAGAAAATAGGTGCAGGAGTAGGCCATTCGGCCCTTCGAGCCAGTACCGCCATTCAATATGATCATGGCTGATCATCCAGAATCAGTACCCTGTTCTGGCTTTCTCCCCATATCCCTTGATTCCATCAGCCCTATGACCTACAGTGCATTCAGAAAGTATTCTGACCCCTTCACCTTTTCCACATTTTGTTACATTACAGCCTTATTTTAAAATGAATTAAATTCTTTTTTTTTAAATCGTCAATCTACACGCAATACCCCAGAATGAAGAAGCGAAAACAGGTGTTTAGAAACTTTTGCAAAGTAATTTAAAAGAAATAGCTGAAATATCACATTTACATAAGTATTCAAACCTTTGCTATGATGCTCAAAATTGAGCTGAGGTTCATTTTGTTTCCATTCATTATCCTTGATGTTTCTACAACTTGATTGGAGTCCACCAGTGGTAAATTAAATTGATTAGACATGATTTGAAAATGCATACACCTGTCTATATAAGATCCCACAGTTGACAGTGCATGTCACAGCAAAAACCAAGCCATGAAGACGAAGGAATTGTCCGTAGATCTCCGAGACAGGATTGTGTCGAGACACAGATCTGGGGAAGGGTATAAAACACTTTCTGCAGCATTGCAGGTCCCGAACAGCACAGTGGCCTCCATCATTCTTAAATGGAAAAACTTTCGAACCACCAGGACTCTTCATAGAGCTGGCCACTCGGCCAAACTGAGCAATCAGGGGAGAAGCGCCTTGGTCAGGGAGGTGACCAAGAACCCGATGATCACTCTGACAGAGCTCCAGAGGTCCTCTGTGAAGATGGGAGAACCTTCCAGAAGGCCAACTTTCCTGCAGCACTCCACCAGTCAGGCCTTTATGGTTGAGTGGCCAGACGGAAGCCACTCCTCAGTAAAAGGCACATGATGGCCTGCTTGGAGTTTGCCAAAAGGCACCTAAAGGATTCTGTGACCAAGAGAAATAAGATTATCTTGTCTGATGAAACCAAGATTGAACTCTTTGGCCTGAATGCCAAATGTCATGTTTGGGGGAAACCAGGCACTGCTCATCACCTGGCTAATACCATACCTACGGTGAAGCCTGGTGGTGGCAGCATCATGCTGTGGGGGGTTTTCTGCGGCAGGAACTGGGACACTAGTCAGGATCGAGGGAAAAATGAACAGAGCAAAGTAAAGAGATATCCTTGATGAAAACCTGCTCCAGATCATTCTGGACCTCAGACTGGGGAGGAGGTTCACCTTCCAACAGGACAATGACCCCAAGCACACAGCCAAGACAACGCAGGAGTGGCTTCATGACAAGTCTGTGAATGTCCTTGAGTGGCCCAGCCAGAACCCGGACTTGAACCCGGACATCTTTGGAGGGACCTGAAAATAGCTGTGCATCGACGCTCCGCATCCAACCTGACAGAGCTTGAGAGAAGAATGGGAGAAATTACCCAAATACAGGTGTGCCAAGCTTGTAGCGTCATACCCAAGAAGACCTGAGGCTGCAATCACTGCCAAAGGTGCCTCAACAAAGTACGGAGTAAAGGGTCTGAATACATTTGTAAATATGATATCAGTTATTTCTTTTTAATTACTTTGCAAAAATTTCTAAACACTTGTTTTTACTTTTTTATTATGGGGTATTGTGTGTAGATTGATGAGTAAAAAAAATAATTCATTTAAAAATAAGGCTGTAACATAACAAAATGTGGAAAAAGTGAAGGGGTGTGAATACTTTCTGAATGCACTGTATATCTAACTCTCTCATGAAGCCCTCCTCTCTGGGCACATCCAGACACAAAAACAGCCTCTCCCCACGAGTGGTAGGTCTAGTTAACAACCACTCTACACCACTACATTCTGGTCTGTAAGCCAAACAATTATGAACTCTCCAAATGCATTTTAGATATTTACACGTGCAATATTTAGCAAAGCTGCCACTTATTACTCTTGCACTTTATTTTTGCATTGTTTAATTATAATGTTTTTTTAATTGTCTGCTGTCTCGTGTTTTTACCAGGTGCGAGCAATGCACCAAGTCAAATTCCTTGTTTGTGTACAAATTAGGCCGATAAATTGAGTCTGATTCTGAAATGGATTCTGAACAAAGAACTGGTAACGCACAGTGGCAGTGGTGATGTAGGTTTGCCTTCATCGGTCAGTGCACTGAGTACAAGAGTCAGATAGTCAAGATGCAGCTCTATCAAACTCTGGAGAAACAAGGATCTGCAGACGCTGGTTCATGACAAAAGACAAAGTGCGAGAGTAACTCAGCAGGTCAGGCAACATCTCTGGAGTTTCCCCTCGCCCCTGACTCTCGGTCTGAGTAAGAGTCTTGACCTGAAACGTCTCCTATTCTTTTTCTTGAGAGATGCTGTCTGACCCGCTGAGTTACTGCAGCATTTTGTGTCCATCTCCGGTGTAAACAAGCACCTACAGTTCTTTCCCACACATGTCTGGAAAACATGGATACGTGATGTATCAGGTCGGGACCCTTCTTCAACTAATTGTGGCAAGTCGGGGGGGGGGGGGGAGGGGGGGAGGAAGAAAGCTGGAAGAGAGGTGGGGGCAGGACAAAGCCTTGCAAGTGACAGGTGGAGGAAGGAACTGCAGATGCAGCCTGGGTGGGGTTCCAGGAGGGAAGAGTCATCTGAAGAGTGCGTGGCACGATCCAAGAGCGATCCCATGAGAAAGTATTGGGGACACAGCTGTAGAGTTGCTGCCTTACAGCGCTACAGACCCGAGTTCCATCCTGACTGTGGGTGCGGTCTGTACGGAGTTTGTACGTTCATGGGTTTTTTCTGGGTGTTTCGGTTTCCGCCCACACTCCAAAGACTTGCAGGATTGTAGGTTACTTGGTTTCAGTAAGTTGTAAAAAGAAATGGCCCCATGTGTGTGTAAGTTAGCGTACAGGACCATCGCTGGTCAGCACCAACTCGATGGGCCAAACGGCCAGTTTCCACGCTGTATCTCTGAAGTGTAAAAGTCATTGACTATCCCAGGGGAGAGGAGGGAGCGATCTAGTGACAAGACAGTGCACTATCATGAGATGGGGGAAGGAGGATCCACACCCAATCCTCATCCATTTATTTGGAATATTGGGAGCAGTTCTGGCCCCATGTCTAAGGAAGGGTGTGCTGGCGGTGGAGAGGGTCCAGAGGAGGTTTACCAGAATGATACCAGGAATGTCTGGGTTAACATCTGATCAGTGTTTGACGGCACTGGGCCTGTACTCGCTGGAGTTTAGAACGATGAGGAGGGGCCTCGTTGAAACTTACCAGATAGTGAAATGCCAGGATAGAGTGCATGTGGAAAGAATCTTTCCACTCGTGGGAGAGTCTAGGAATCATGGCTGATCTATCTTTCCCTCTCAACCCCATTTGCCACCCTAATGAATGAAGAACCTGTCAATCTCTGCTTTATAAATAGCCACAGACTTGGCCTCCACAGCCATCTGTGGCAATGATTTCCACAGATTCATCACCCTCTGACTAAAGAAATTCCTTCTCATCTCCTTTCTAAAGGAACATCCTTTTATTGTGAGGCTGCGCCCTCTGGTCCATGACTCTCCCACTAGTGGAAACATCCTCGCCACATCCACTTTATCCAGGCCTTTCACTATTCGGTAAGTTTCAGTGAGGTCCCCCCTCATCCTTCTAAACTCCAGCGAGTACAGGCCCAGAGCCATCAAATGGTCATCATACATTAACCCAATAATGGGGTGATCCGCATTATTCCGGAATGAAGGAAGGATGCAGGATACCCCAGGACAAGAGAGGGAGAGGTGCAAACCTGGAGCAGCCGGTTAGGCCTGGGACAAGCGAGGAGATCTTCACCTACCTTGATTCTTGATCAGTACGGGTGTCAGAGGTTATGGGGAGAAGGCAGGAGAATGGGGTTAGGGGAGAGAGATAGATCAGCCATGATTGATTGATGGAGTAGACTTGATGGGCCGAACGGCCTAATTCTACTCCTATTCCTTATGACCTTACCCATGACGGCTGCCAGTGTGGGCACCATCATCTCCAAGTCGGTTTTGTTGGCCTTGAACTCGTCCCATTTCTCCTTGCGTGCGGGGCTATGGGCATCCTCATCAGCGAGCACCTTGCCGGCAACCTCCCCCAGCGGCACCTGGACACCTGCTCCATTACTCCGCAGCGAGACGATGGAAGTGGGGTCCACGCGCAGCTCTTTAACAAAGCGCCTTTGGTGCCGGAGCCTCTCCTCCTCTTCCTGTGGGGTTCAAGCAAGGTCCAAGGGTCAGTTCATCCGGTTTGGAGGTCAGTTGTCCTCTGTAAATTGCCCCGAGCGTGTCGGGAGTGGATGAGAAAGTAGGACAACATAGAACCAGTGCACACAGGTGGTCGATGATCAGCGTGGACTAGGTAGGCCTATGTTTCCATGCTGTAGCTGTAAACTAAGCTCAGATCCCATATTAGAACACAGAACAGCACAGGAATGGGCCCTCCAGCCTACATTATCTGTGCCAAACATGATGCCAAGTTGAACTGATCTCATCTCCCTGTACATGATCCATATCGCTCTATTCCCTGAACTTCCATGTGCCTTTCCCAAAGCCTCTTAAACACCCCTAACGTATCTGCATCCACCACCATCTCTAGCAGTGCATTCCCAGCCCCCACCCCACTCTGTGTAAAAATCTTGCCTCGCACATTAAACCTCCCCCCTCTCACCATATCACTCTGTCGTCTAGTGCTGGACATTTCCAGCCTGGGCACAAGCCTCTGATTGCCGACCTTAACTTTATATACTTCCGTCGAGTCTTCCCTCAACCTCTGACGCTCCAGAGAAAATAACCCAAGTTTATTCAACCTCCCCCTGTAGCTGAAACCCTCTAATCCAGGCAGCATTCTGGTCAACCTCCTCTGCACCCTCTCCAAAGCCTCCACACCTTTCCTGTAATGGAGCGACTAGAACTGCAAATAATACTCCAAATGCAGTCTAACTAAAGCCCTATAGAGCTGCATCATGACTTGCTGACTCTTATATTTAATGCCCCTAGCACAGAAGACAAGCATACCACACGTTTCACCCATACTGGTTAACATATGATGATCGTTTGTCAGCACTGGGCCTGTACTCGATAGAGTTTAGAAGAATGAGAGGGGACCTCATTGAAACGTACCGAATAGTGAAACGTTTGGATAAATGTGGAGAGGATGCTTCCTCCAGTGGAAGAGTGTCGGACAAGAGGCCATAGCCTCAGAATTAAAGGACATTCCTTTAGGAAGGAGAGGATGAATTTCTTGAGTCAGAGGGTGGTGAATTGGTGGAATTCTTTGCCACAGAAGGCTGTGGAGGCCAAGTCAGTGGATATATTTATGGCAGAGATAGATGGATTCTTAATTATTGCTGGTGTCAGGGGTTATGGGGAGAAGGCAGATGAATGGGGTTAGGAGGGAGAGATAGATCAGCCATGACTGAATGGCGGAATAGACGATGGGCTGAATGGCCTAATTCTGCTCCTGTCACTTATGACGCCTTCTTCCCCACCCCATCTACTTGTGCTGCCTCCTTCAGTGAGCTATGAACTTGAACTCCAAGATCCCTCTGCACATCAATGCTGTTAATGGTCATGTCATTAACTGTATCCTCTCTCCTTGCATTTAACCTGTCAAAGTGCATCACCTCACACTTGCTCGGGTTAAACTCCATCTGCCATTTCTCCACCCCTTTCTGCAGCTGGTCTACGTTCTGATATCTACTGACAGCATTTCTCGTTGTCTGCAACTCCTAATTTTGGTGTCATTAGCAAACTTACTCACCAACCCATCTACATTTACGCCTTGGCCACATATATATATATAATACAAAATCTCTCTAACTCTGGCCCCAGTCCATTCCTGAACTTTTATCCCTGTCCAATTGACTTTGCCTTCAGCAGCTATTTGGAACTTTCTCCCTCTATGTGTCTCTGCACCTCCACAACTACCATGGGGTAAAAACAATCGGACCATATTCCCCATCTAGTTTAGTCTAGTTTCTTGTCACGTGTACCAAAAAGCTTTTTTGTTGCATGCTACCAGTCCATAGAACGACTATCCATGATTACAATCAAGCCGTCCACAGTCGAAATGTGTTGGAAGGAACTGCAGATGCTGGTTTAAACCGAAGATAGATACAAAAAGCTGCTGTAACTCAGCGGGTCAGGAAGCATCAATCTGAAGATGGGTCTCGACCTGAAATTTCACCTATTCCTTTTCTGGTCTGAAGAGGGGTCTTGCCCCGAAACATCATGTATTCCTTTTCTCCAGAGATGCTGTCTGACCTGCAGAGTTCCTCCGGATTTTTGTGTCTAAGCCGTCCACAGTCCACAGACACAGGATAAAGGGAATAATGATTAGCATCAGATAAAGTCCAGTAAAGTCCAATTAAAGATAGTCCGAGGGTCTCCATTCTATGCCTCTCATGAACAGATATACTTCTCTCAGATCACCCTCAGCCACTCTTGCCTCCTTAAACCCCATTATAAGACATTCCTTGAAATCCACCAACTCCACCCAAGTTATAGGTCATCTCCAGAATCCCTGCTAAGGCAGTTCACATCAATTACTTTGATAATGTCCCTGAAAGCGGGAGGTATTTTTAGTGTATTAGAACTACGTAAATAAAACTTGTTACTGTGAGGGAAATGACTAGTGATATTGAGTGGTGTAGGAAAATAACTGCAGATGCTGGTACAAATCGAAGGTATCACAAAATGCTGGAGTAACTCAGCAGGTCAGGCAGCATCTCAGGAGAGAAGGAATGTGTGATGTTTCGGGTCGAGACCCTTCTTCAGACTGAGTGTATCAGTCTGACTCTGTTAAACAATGCCAAAGTTGTCAGAGTTCAGAGGCTGGATTGATATCCCAGTGGGGGAGTGTGATATCATCCCATAGAATCACACCGGCTCTTCCACCTACATTGTCAGCAATGACCATCAAGCACCCATCTTGTTCTGTTCTATGTGTCGGGGCAGCACGGTGGTGCAGCGGATGAGTTGCTGTGTTACAGCGCCAGAGACTCGGGTTTGATCCTGACTACGGGCGCTGTCTGTACGGAGATTGTACGTTCTCCCCATGGGTTTTCTTCGGGGCTGCGGTTTCCTCTCACACTCTAAAGATGCACAGGTTTATAGGTTAATTGGCTTGCTAAAATTGAAAGTTGTCCTTGATGTGGGTAGGATAGCGTTAATGTGCAGGGATCGCTGGTCAGCCTGGACTCGGTGGGCTGAAGGGCCTGTTTACACGCTGTATGTCTAAACTAAACAGCAGATTCTAGTTCACGCCAATTCGAGACACAAAAAGACGTACAGGTATGTAGGTTAATTGGCTGGGTAAAATGTAAAAAAAATAAAAATAAAAATAAATAAAAATTGTCCCTAGTGGGTGTAGGATAGTGTTAATGTACGGGGATCGCCGGGCGGCACGGACTTGGTGGGCCGAAAAGGCCTGTTTCTGGCTGTATATATATGATATGATATGATAATTCAGCGGGTCAGTCAACATCTCTGGAGAAAAGAAAAAGGTGGCATTTCGGGTCGAGACCCTTCTTCAGACCAGCCAGGAAGGACCCGAAACGTCACCTATTCCTTTTCTCCAGAGATGATGCTTGACCCACTGAGTTACTCCAGCTTGTTGTGTCCATCTTTGTTGCTATGTATTATGTTTTCTTGAACCAATGCTGCACAAATCCCATTTTATTGCAGTCTACAGCTTTAAGTCCCAACGATATGTGTTGGTGCCACAGGTAACATTCTCTCACGGGCAAAGAGACCGTTATAAGCTCGTTGTAAATAATTACGTGGACATATTCTGGATGGCATGTTGGCGCAGCTGTAGTGTTGCTGCCTTATAACGCTTGCAGCGCCGGAGACCCAAGTTGGATTCCGACCATGAGTGCTGTCTGTGTGGAGTTTTTACGTTCTCCCCGTGACCTGCGTGAGTTTTCTCCAAGCACTTCAGTTTCCTCCCACACTCTAAATATGTACGGAGGTTCATTGGCTTGGTGCATGTGTAAATTGTCCCTAGTGTGTGTAGGATAGTGTTAATCATATCATCATATCATCATATATATACAGCGCGGAAACAGGCCTTTTCGGCCCACCAAGTCTGTGCCGCCCAGCGATCCCCCCACATTAACACTATCCTACACCCACTAGGGACAATTTTTTACATTTACCCAGTCAATTAACCTACAAATGTGGGGGATCGCTGGTGGGCGTGGACTCGGTGGGCCGAAGGGCCTGTTTCTGTGCTGTATTGTTGAACTAAGATATTCAACAGCCCAGGATCCAAGGCTGGAACTGAGCGTGTCCAGAACTAGTCTAATGCTTTCTGAAAATGTGGAGAGGTGGGACACACACAGACACACCCCCCTCCCCTACACACACACACACGCACAGAGACACACACACAGACACACACACTGAGCCGACAATCTGAAGCAGTGGCAGATCCAACAACTCCACCTGGCTGGTGTGTGTGTTCTGCTTTTACCTGCGGCACCGTGTGGTTATGCGATTCATTCATCTCTTTCACCACAAACTTGTTTCCATCCGCAGAGAGACGGACTTTAATGACACAGGGACACTTCATCTTGTTGGTTCTGAAAAAGACAGTGAGAGGCAGTGTGTAAGCCAACTGGGTGAACACCAGCAATCGATAAGACACAAAATGCTGGAGTAACTCAGCAGGTCGTGCATCATCTCTGGAGAAAAGGAATAGGTGACGCTTTGGACTGAGACCCTTCAGTTTTGTTTAGTTCAATTTATTGTCACGTGTACCGAGGTACAGTGAAAAGCTTTGTTGCATGCTAACCAGTAAGTGGGAAGACAATACATGATTACAATCGAGCCATTTACAGTGTATAGATACACGATAAGGGAATAACATTTAGTGCAAGGTAAAGTCCAAACAAAGATAGTCCGAGGGTCACCAATGAGGAAGATCGCAGTTCAGGACTGCTCTCTCGTTGTGGTAGGATGATTCAGACCAGCAGTGTGTGGCGATCTTTTACAATCATCGCAGAATCCAACAGAAATATTCCATTGACATTGGCCATGAAGCAGTGTGAGTGGGAAGACAAGATGGTGTGCTGAATGACTGCCCTTTGACTGATAATAAACTCTTTCACAAACTGGGGGGACTTGAAGCAACAGCTGCAATAAAATGTGATTCATGCAGGATTGGTGTAAGATGACATAGTGCATAACAAAGGAAATGGACACAAAATGCTGGAGTAACTCAGCGGGTCAGGCAGCATCTCTGGAGAAAAGGAATAGGTGACATTTCTGGCTGGGACCCTTTATCAGACTGAGAGTCAGAGGAGAGGGAACTAGGGGGATGAAGGGTTACAAAGAACAAATGAATGAAAGATATGAAAGAACAAATCAAAGCCAGCAACAATGATAAAGGAAAGGTGGAGCCCACAATGGTTCATTGTTGGCGGTGGAGAAGGTGATAACGAGTTGATACAAACAGTGAAACTAAGCAAGACGACAGTGAAATTAATAGAACGACGAGAATGGGAGAAACTTCTAGTTTACCTCCCCCCTGACTCTCAGTCTTAAGACGGGTGTCAAACCGAAACGTCACCTATTATATTTCTCCAGAGATGCTGCCCTCCCCGCTGAGTTACTTCACCATTTTGTGTCTATCTCCAGTGTAAACCAGCATCTGCAGTTCCTTCCTACACATAGTACATAACAAACTGGGTGCTTGATGGTCATTGAAGGCGGAAGACCCTGTGTGATTTAATGGGATAATATCACACTCCCCCACTGGGATATCAATCCAGTCTCTGAACCATAAAACACAAACTATCAAATTGTCAATTGTCCCAAGTGTGCAGGCAGTGGATGGCAAAGTGGGATAACATGGATAATACCGTGTCCCTTGTGTTAACACAGCAAATTGTATGTGACAAGTGGAATAGATAGGGTGAATGCACAAATCTTTTATCCAGGATTGGGGAATCAAGATCCAGAGGACAGTTTAACATGAGAGGGGAAAGATTTAAAAAGAACACAAGGGGTAACCTTTTCTGCACAGTGGGGTGGTAAATGGAACTAGCTTCCAGATGAGGTAGTTGAGGCAGGTACTCTAGCATTTAAAAGACATTTGGAAAGGTACATGGATAGGAAAGGTGGGACTGGTGTACATGGGTCATCTTGATGAGCATGGGCAAGTTGGACCGAAGGGCCTATTTCTGTGAAGGACGACTACCACTTTATACAATCCCAGCAAGTCGTAGGTGCGGGTAGGCATGGGAAAATGAGTGGTGGGCGAGAGAGAAGGAGAGAGAGGTAGAGAGAGAGAGAGAGATAGAGAGGTAGAGAGAGAGAGAGAGAGAGAGAGAGAGAGAGAGAGAGAGAGAGAGAGAGAGAGAGAGAGAGAGAGAGAGAGAGAGAGAGAGAGAGAGAGAGAGAGAGAGAGAGAGAGAGAGAGAGAGAGAGAGAGGTAGAGAGAGGTAGAGAGGTGAAGACGGAGAGAGGTAGAGAGGTGAAGACGGAGAGAGGGAGAGGGAGAGAGGTGGAGAGAGGGAGAGGTGGAGGTGAGACAGGGGAGAGAGGTGGGGAGATGCACACACACACACAATCAAAGATGAACAAAGAGTGCAAAAAAGAGAAAAAAATTAACAGAGGGGAGAGAGAGACAGAGAAAAAAAGAGAAAGAGACAGACAGGGGCAGCAGAGGAGCTGCTGCCTCACAGCGCCGGAGACTCAGGTTCGATCCTGACTACGGGTGCTGTCTGTACGGAGAATGTACGTCCTCCCTGTGACCACGGCGGTTTTTTCCAAGTGGTTTCCTTCCACATTCTCAAGATGTGCAGGTTTGTGGGTTAATTTGCTTTTGTAAATTGCCCCTCGTGTGTAGAGTGGATGAGAAAGAGGGATAACATAGAACTAGTGTGAATGGATGATTGGTGGTCGGTGTGGACTCGATGGGCCGAAAGGCCTGTTTCCATGATGTAACTCTAAACAAAACTAACTACCCAGCTAAACTTATACAATTAAATTTAAAAGGATAAAAACATCTTTAAATAAGAAGGTGGGAAACAGGAGCAGGTGTCGACCATGTTCCATGTTCTCCCACTTTGTCATCCACTCCCGACACACTCGGGATGATTTACAGAGGGCCAATTAACCAAGAAACCCGCACGTTTTGGATATGGGAGGAAACTGAAGCCCACAGAAGAAACACAGCTGGTCACAGAGAGGACGTGCAAACTCCACACACGGAGAGCACCCGTGGTCAGGATGGAACCGGGATCCCCGGCGTTGTGAGGCAGCGGCTCTACCAACTGTGCCGCTGTGTCGCCCCTGCAAGTATTTCCTCACCTCTGGATTGTCCGTTTGCCGGATCCTTTGGTCTTGAATAACTTGCCGCCGTGAATGCACGCGTAGTCGATCTCGGCAAAGTTCAGCGCGTCGTTCATCGGGCGCTTGGGTGCCCGACGCCGCTGCGCCTTGATGGTCCGCGAGTGCCTGGTCCACATCTGCACGGAGCTGTCCCTCTGGTAGCGCCGGTACTCCCGGTGCAGCTCGCTGTAGCTCGAGAACTCGGCGCCCACTCGGAAACCCACCACCTGGGACATGGCTGCACGTGTGTCAGATGGAGTTGGCAGACTGATCCCACCTGGAGAGCGGGCACTGAGAATAGACCACAGGCAGCAGCTGCAGGTCAGCCAAGGTAGAACGCATCACAACAGCTCATATATAGAGTTCAAGAACAGCACGGTGGTCCAACTGTAGAGTCACCACCTCACAGCGCCAGAGACCCAGGATCCATCCTTTGCTCGGATGCTGTCTTTACAGTTTACTTGAGACTTCAGAGAAGAAACAGGCCCTTCAGCCCACTGAGTCCGCACCAACCAGCGATCACCCCGTATACTAGCACTATACTACATGATAGGACAATTTACAATTTTACAGAAGCTAATTAACCTGCACGTCTTTGAAGTGTGGGAGAAACACAAGATCTCAGCAATGCAATTCTCAGCATTGGGAGGAAAATCACGGGATTGTGGATCGGGGTTGGGGGCAATCCTTGATTCAGGTAGGCTGCAAGTTCCTGGGATTGGGATAATCGCCCGTGTGTGGGTGGGGGGTAATTCTCTGGGTTGGAGTAGGGGCATCTTGCAACGCTCAGCATTGGGATTGGGATAGCATTGGGATAAATCAATCCCTGATTTACATAGAATGCTCATTACTGGGAATGAGATCAAAATTGCCCGTGTGTGGGTGGGGGATAATTTCCTGGGTTTAGGGGAGGTGCATCTTGCGATATTCCACATTGAGATAGGGAACAATCCCTAATTTAGAAAGGATGGATATTTCTGGCATTGCAATAATAATAGCCCGTGTGCAGGTGGGGATAATTCCCTGGGTTGGGGGGAGGGGCATCCTGCAATGCTCAGCATTGGGAGGGATATCTGCGGGATGGAAGATCGTAATAAATCCCTGATTTCAGCCGATGAAAATTCCTGGGATTGGGATAATAATCGCCCTTGTGCAGGTATGGTGGTAATATGCGAGTTCGGTATCTCAACTGCGCATGCCCAGGTCATAGGTCACTCGCGCTAAACATTCTCGCCGGCTGAGCTGCTGCGCGTATACAGACCTGCTTTTCATCCGTATTTTCCAGTTTTGCTTCTTCGAGGTAAGAAAATACTGCTTTCAAAACTATTAACTAGGCGTATTTACGGTTAATTTGTACAAAACTACATTGATTTTGTTGGTTTTATTGCTTTGTGCTTCGGTGAGTAAGCAAAGCCATGCCAATTTTTGTTTGCATTGTAACTTGTACCGGTATGTAATGGGCATGCTTACAACACCCTATTTGACTTAACATATGATTGACTTTATTATATATTTTGGTTTATGTTAATGGACAAATTTGTGCAACTTTGGGCTGTGGGAGTACCACGTATCACCTGAATAAGTGGATGCAGAATGTGCGTGACAGCCACAACTGTCAATTTGCAAAGGGAAACTGTTTCTGCCCACCTCCCTTCAAACACTAGGAAAAAAAACTACAGTTGCTAGTTTAAATCGAAGGTAGACACAAAATGCTGGAGTAACTCAGCGGGTCAAGTAGCACCTCAGGAGAGAAGGAATGGGTAATGTTTCGGGTAAAGACCCTTTTTCAGAAGTCTGAAGCGAGATACCTAACTCGCTTATTCTCCAGACTTCTGAAGAAGGGTCTCGACACAAAACGTCACCCATTCTTTCTCTCCCGAGATGATGCCTGACCCGCTGAGTTACTCCAGCATTTTGTGTCTACCTTCGATTTAAACCAGCATCTGCAGTTTATTTTCCTCGAGTTTGAAGGCAGGTGGGCAGAAACAGTTTCCTGTTGCAAATTGACAGTTGTGTCTGTCACACACATTCTGCATCCACTTATTCAGGTGATACGTGCTACTCCCACAGTCCAAAGTTGCACAAATGCGCATGGCTTTGCCAGTAACATATAAAACAAAATAAATAACAAGGTCAATCATATGTTAATTCGAATAGGGTCCTGTAAGCATGTCCATTACATACTGGTACAAGTTACAATGTAAAAGAAATTGTCATGATCTCGCTCACTCACTGAAGCATAAAGCAATAAAACTAACAAAATCATCATAGTTTTGTACAAATTAACCATATATACACCTAGTTAAGTTTTGAAAGCAGTATTTTCTTACCTGGAAGAAGCAAACCTGGAAAATACGGATGAAACGCAGGTCTGTATACACGCAGCAGCTCAGCCAGCGAGAATGTTTAGCACGAGTGACCTATGACCTGGGCATGTGCAGTCGAGACACTGAACTCGCTTATTCTCCAGGTTTGCACTGGGAGCATCCTGCAAGGACCCGCATTCAGAGGGAAATCCCCGGGATGGGAGATCTGAGGGGGGAGGGAGGGGCAATCCCTGATTTAGACAGGATGGAAATTCATGGCATTGGAATAATAACCACCCATGTGCGGTTGGTGGGATAATTCCCCAGGTTTGGGGAAGGGGGCATCTTGCAATGTTCAACATCGGGATAGGGGGTCGGGATCAACCCCTGATTTAGATAGGATACAAATTCATGGGATTGGGATGTAAATGCCCGTGTATGTGTGGGGGATAATTCCCCAGGTTTGGGGGTGGGGGCGTCTTGCAATGTTCAACATGAGGATAGGGGGTCGGGATCAATCCCTGATTTAGATAGGATGGAAATTCGTGGGATTGTAATAATAACCACCCATGTGTGGTTGGTGGGATAATTCCCCAGGTTTGGGGAAGGGGGCATCTTGCAATGTTCAACATCGGGATAGGGGGTCGGGATCAATCCCTGATTTAGATAGGATACAAATTCATGGGATTGGGATGTAAATGCCCGTGTATGTGTGGGGGATAATTCCCTGGGTTTGGGGTCGGGGCGTCGTGCAATGCTCAGTATTGGGATGGAAATCCGCGGGATAGTAGATTGGGATCAATCCCTGAATGAGGTTGATGCAAATCCCTGTGATTGGGATGAAACTGCCCGTGTGGGGGGGGGGGGGGGGGGGTTAATGAATGGGGACGGGGGGGGGGGGGACGGCTGCAGCTGCAGCTCCAGCCCGGTGGTCGCGGTGCAGGATTGGGACGATCCCGGATCCCTGGGCCCAGGGATGGGGTTTCCCGCGTATTTGGCGGCGTCTGACGCGCAGCCGCGGCCCCGGCGCTTTGTGGCGGCTCCGCTCCGCTCCGGGCCCGGCCCGAGGTTGGCGCATGCGCTGCCGGCACACGGGCTCCGCTCTCAGAGCCCCCGGGTCACCTACCGGTCAACACTGAGCGGCCCCGCCCCCCCCGCTCTCTCGCTGCGTCACTCTCCGCCCCCACCCCTCGACATCCGTGTCCGGGCCGCCCGGTCTCCACTCTGTGGCCGCTCCACATGCGCACTGCCGCCGCCCGCACGTCCCCGGCCCGACCTGCACATGCGCACTGCCGCCGCCCGCGCGTCCCCAGCCGGCATGCACATGCGCACTGCCGCCGCCCGCACGTCCCCTGCCGCCCTGCACATGCGCACTGCCGCCGCCCGCATATTCCCGGCCGCCCTGCACATGCGCACTGCCGCGGCAACTGGTCGGCGCCGGGCACTTTCTCGCTCCCTTTGCATTGTGGGAGATCTAGCCGCCATTGCTGTCCTGTCGCCGCCCCGCCGTGACCGCTGAAACCCGACGCCGAATCACTCCCAAGATAGACACGAAACCCTGGAGGAACTCAGCGGGGCCGGCAGCATCTCTGGATAGAAGGAATTGGGGGACGTTTCGGGTCGAGACCCTTTTTCAAACACCCTCTCGTTTTAGTGTTTTTAGTTTATTTAAAGATACAGCGCGGAAACAGGCCCTTCGGCCCACCGAATCCATGCCGACCACCGATCACCCGTGCACCAGTTTGTTCTGCACACTCGGGACGTGAGTCAAGAGTGTTTCATTCTCTAATGAACCAATTAGAACAATGAAATTCTTACTTGCAGCAGCACAACACAATATGTAAACATAGTACTCTGTAAACAATGTTATAAACAGAAGGAAAAGATTACGTTTTGGGTTGGGTCTGAGAAAGGGCCCTGCACGTCTTTGGAATGTGGAAGGAAAGAAGAGCACCCCCAGAAAACCCATGCGATCAAAGGGAGCACGAGCAAACTCCATACAGAGAGCACCCATATTCAGGATCGATTCCATGTCCCCGGCACTTTTAGGCAGCAACTTTACGGCCACTGTGCTGCCCCGTAGTATTGAACTGAATTAAAACATAGCTGTAAAGGGGGACATAGCGTGACTTAGATATTTAAGACTGAAAATGAATAGTTTATTATTTTTAGTAACCAAAGTTACCAACATTTAATTTTTTAAAATCAAGATATAGTGGCACTGCTGGTAGAGTTGCTGCCTCACACCCAGAGATCTGTGTGCGATCCTGGAGAAGTGTCTCGACCCGAAACGTCACCCCTTCCTTCTCTCCTAGATGCTGCCTGACCCGCTGAGCTACTCCAGCATTTTGTGATACCTGTCCTTGGGCACTGTCTGTGTTGAATTTGCACATTCTCCCTGCAAGTGTGTAGGCTTCCTGCCACATCCCATAGACAAATTGGGTTTGTAGGTTAATTTGTCTCTAAAATTGCCCCAAATGTGTAGGGAGTAGGTGAGGAAAGTGGGATAACTGAACCAGTGTGAATGGGCAATTGATGGTCATGTGGACTTTGTGGGCCGAAGGGCCTGTTTCCATGCTAAATCTCCGTTGGAAATATGCAAGAGACCAAAGTATGAAGATGCACTGAAAACCTAGAGGGCTGAAAGATTAGAGGAGGTAGTGTGAATGGTGAAATTCATATTTCTTTTTAATTTACTCTGTTGACCACAGGTTAGCTGTATAAATCGCAAACTGGTTCTTGATTTTATTTTTGATTCTGGCAGTGAATGCCACATGCAAAATTATTAAAAACAGCATAAATCCCCCCACCCTCATCACCCAGTTCCTTTTTACTCCTCCATCCACTCATCTCCCTCCCTTCCCAATTCCAATTCAACCATTTTCTGCCCCCATCCTTGTTCATGCCAGCCCTGGTTCTACATTTTATGCGCCATTTGCATTATTTTGTCTTCTGTATTTATAACCTCTAACTAACTCACCTGCCAATTAATCCTTCCTCACCTAGATAGACAAAAAATGCTGGAGTAATTCAGCGGGTCAGGCAGCATCGCTGGAGAACATGGATGGGTGACAGAACATGCATTGGACAGATCCAGGATGGGGAGGAATCTGCCTACAGATGGGAAGTGACACAGCTGGCATCCTGGTGCCATCGCAACAACCTCGAGCTTTATGCTCTAAAGACAGTGGAACTAATTGTAGACTTTCAAAGAGATCCACCTCCCCTACACCCACTCACCATCAACAACACCAGTCACATCTGTGGAGTCATTTAAGTTCCGTGGAACCATCGTCTCCTGGGACCTTAAATGGGGGGGGGGGGGGGGCACCATCGATTCCACAGTCAAAAAGGCCCAACAGAGGATGTACTTCCTGCGGCAACTGAGGAAACACAATCTGCCACAGGCAATGATGCTCCAATTCTACACTGCTATCATTGAGTCTGTCCTCACCTCCTCCATCATGGTCTGGTTTGGCTCAGCCACCAAGCGCGACATCTGGAGGCTGCAACGGATCGTTCGCTCAGCTGAGGTTGTTGGCTGCAACGGATCGTTCGCTCAGCTGAGGTTGTTGGCTGCAACCTTCCCCCCCATTGACGAACTGTGCAGTGCAAGGGCCAGGAAGCGAGCGGTTAAGATGATCTCTGACCCCACTCACCCTGGCCACAAAATCTTTGAAGTACTTCCCTCCGGAAGGCGACTCCGGACTGTCAAAGCAGCCACAGCCAGACATTAAAACAGCTTTTTTTGCACGAGTAGTTGTTCTACTCAATAACCAAAGTCTGTAGTCTCTTTTTTGCTCTGGTTTATTTTTACTTACATGTTTAGACCATAATATTGTATCCGTACTGTTTCGATGTGTTTATGCTTCATTCTTAATTGTTAAATGTATGTTTGCGTTGTCATTTGTGAGCGGAGCACCAAGGCACATTCCTTGGAAATGCACATACTTGGCAAATAAACTTATTCATTCATTCAGGACTTTGGACTGATCATCAGGGTCAGCCGATCACTTCCTAGCTCTTATCCCATCCCTTACCCTCAAATCTTTCTATCAGCTATCTCCCCTCTACGCCATCACTCTGAAGAAGGATCCTGACCTGAAACATGATTTGTCCTCTACTTAAACAGATGCTGCCTGATCCAGATTCCTCCGGCAGTTGTTTTTTAAAAATCTTTGCTTTGGACACTGATTAGGATCTTGACCCCACTCATCACCTATTCCTTTTCTCCAGAGATGCTGCCTGACCCATTGAGTTACTCCAGCTTTGTCTGTCTGTCTTCAGTTTCCAAAGCCCTGCCTTGAACATTTACATGATTCAGGATGGCCCATTTCCTTTCTTTATTTAAAAAATAAAATATATTCAGAAAGATATGAAAAGAAGAAATCCAAAATTGTACATGGGGTTTTATATTCACAATCTTTATCCATCTGTACATGGTGTTGTCAAATCTATATTGGGAGTGCTATTGGCTTAATAGATTCTATTATGACAATGCACCAATGTCACTCATGTGGCCTCTGAAAAGTACCCTGATATGTTTGTGGGACTCTGCCCCGCATTTTCTAATATTGGCAGGGTGTGAAGGGCTCCAATCTGCAACATCGCTTGCCCATTCCCTCCAGATATGCTGCCTGACCCACTGAGATACTCAAGCACTTTGTGTTTCACTCAGTTTTCCAGTTCTCTGTCTCTCCTTAGATACCAGCCCTTCCCTACAAAGCCTTTGCATTGACTGCATGAACCAGGCCACTTAAACAAACTGGAAGAACAGCAGCTCATATTCCCCTTGGGTAGCTTTCAAACCAACAGTATGAACATTGAATTGTCCATTTTCAGTCAATGTCCAACTAACCCCCCCTTCCACACACCCTCTGTCTCTCCCATACCCTCTGTCTCTCCCATACCATCTGTCTCTCCCATACCCTCTGTCTCTCCCATACCCTCTGTCTCTCCCATACCATCTGTCTCTCCTATACCATCTGTCTCTCCCATACCATCTGTCTCTCCCATACCCTCTGTCTCTCCCATACCCCCTGTCTCTCCCATACCCCCTCCCCTCCCATGTGCCCCATTGGACCCCCATCTATTTTTCCACACCCCTCTCCCCACCTGCTACATTCCTCCCTCCAGCTTCAGGGTCATATCAGGGTCAGTACAGGAGAAGTGGGCAAGGTCCTGTGCTAGACTATTCTATGTTCCCTCCGCTTGCCGGCCTGGTCTGAAGCAGGGTCTCAGCCCAACCCGTCACCCCTTCCTCCTCTCCAAAGGAGATGCTGCCTGTCCCGCTGAGTTACTCCAACCTTTTGTCTCCATCTTCTGCTCCATCGATGTCCGGCACGTGACGCCCGGCCCCGCCCCGAATCATCAAGGAATGGCCACCACGTGACGCCCCACCTCGTCATGAATGGAGATCACGGGACCCTCCCGCCCCAACCAATGAGTGAGTGACTGACACCTGCCGGCCCCACCCATGCAAATCAACCGAGGTCCCGTGCACCGCCGCCCGTCCCCGCATCTGACATTACTCAGGTCGGACAGAGCTGACCGTCGGGGGATGTAAGTCCCCGCCCCGTCACTGGACGGAGGGTCACGTGACGTCCCCGCCCCCTCATCAGCGCTGCCGCCACGTGACGCGACGCGCCGCCATCTTGCCGCCGCGGGCACGAGGCCGGTGGAGGGGGAGCGGCGGCGGCGGCCGGGAAGCTGCAGGTTTCAGCGCCGCTCCTGTCCGTCCGTCCGTCCGTCTGCGGGTCCGGGCCCGGCCGCGGGTCCAAGCGGCGACACCCAGCGGGTCCACAGCTCACAATGGCGGCGTAAAGCGTCGTCCCTGTCTGAGGCCCCGCCCCCCCCCGGGCGCTCCCTCCTTCCCCCCTGGGCGCTCCCTCCCCCTCCCCCCGGGCGCTCCCTCCCCCCCCCCCCGGGCGCTCCCTCCCCCCCCCCCCCCCGGGCGCTCCCTCCCCCCCCCCGGGCGCTCCCTCCCCCCCCCCCCCCCGGGCGCTCCCCCCCCCCCCCCCCTGGGCGCTCCCTCCCCCCCCCCTGGGCGCTCCCTCCCCCCCCCCCCGGGCGCTCCCTCCCCCCCCCCCCGGGCGCTCCCTCCCCCCCCCCCCCCCGGGCGCTCCCTCCCCCCCCCCTCCCGGGCGCTCCCTCCCCCCCCCCCCCCGGGCGCTCCCTCCCCCCCCCCCCCTGGGCGCTCCCTCCCCCCCCCCCCCCCGGGCGCTCCCTCCCCCCCCCCCCCCCCGGGCGCTCCCTCCCCCCCCCCCCCCCCCCGGGCGCTCCCTCCCCCCCCCCCCCCGGGCGCTCTCTCCCCCCCCCCCCCCCCGGGCGCTCCCCCCCCCCCCCTCCCCTGGGCGCTCCCTCCCCCCCCCCCCCCCCCCCGGGCGCTCCCTCCCCCCCCCCCTCCCGGGCGCTCCCTCCCCCCCCCCCCCCGGGCGCTCCCTCCCCCCCCCCCCCGGGCGCTCCCTCCCCCCCCCCGGCCGTCCCCCCCCCCCCCCCCGGGCGCTCCGCTCCCCCCCCTCCCCCCCCCCCGGGCGCTTGTCCCTTGGGCCGTGTTATGTGAAACACTACTTGACGCGTTCAAACAGGTGGGAATCTGTAAATCGTCCCGCATTTTGCGTTGAGACCAAGAGGGGGGTCGAGGTGTCCCAGCGGTAGAGTTGCTGCCTGACAGCGCCAGTGTCCCGGGTTCGACCCTGACTACAGGTGCAGGCTGTACGGCGTTTGTACCTTCTCCCCACAGCTTCAGACAGTGGGTTTTCTCCGGTTTCCACCCCCACTCCGAAGACGTCAGGTGGAGAATTCTTTAGTGTGTGGAAAAGGTGGTGGTAATAGTGAGGCGAGACTTCCACTGCTGTATCACTATCGCTGAATTACAATATGTACTCATTCCAGATTCTTTCATCCTCCTACAGTATGGACAGTAATATCAATTGGCTAATAGAGAAGTGCTACGGATTCCTGCCCTTCCTGTGGTTGTACAACTCCTGATTGAAGAGGAGGATTTACCAGGAGCCCTGCTGCGGTTATGTTGCAATAGGTATGTTCAGAGGTGCCATGTGATTATGTACCCTATATAAATTGCACCATTAAAAATCTGGTCATGTACAGAATAAAAGTAGTTTTGTACGAGTTGTCTTTGGAAGTGAATCAGATGGTTGACACGCTTTTGCCAACGTTACTGATTTGAATGTTGCCAAATCATCCTCAAAGTTACTGTTAAACTAAAGTTGACTGACTAAAAGAAAGGAATAGAATAAAGAACATTATGGCTCTTTGGCCCACAATGTCTGTGTTGCCAAGATGTCTGTGTTGAAATTATGCCACTATAAATCATCTACCTGCAGCTGATCCATTCCCTGCATGCCCAGGTGCCAATCAAAGGATATAGAACAATACCATAGAACAGGCAAAAAACCTGATAAATAACTAATTGTCGAGTTCAGCATCTTACATTGTTTTAGTCACTCCCCTGAGCAGCAGGGAGAGAATCAAAGTACTGCATTCCAGTTACTTAGTCTTGGCCCTTGATGCTTGCTGCAGCACCTACACTTCTATAATAGCTGCTGGACTCTCAATTTCGCTGCCTACTAAGTTGGACAGCAGTTTTGAGCAAAGATACTAGAGGAACAAGATAGACCACTCGACCCTAAAAACCATAGTATGTCACGGTGCCGTTTTTGTAGGCAGAAACTTGCAGAAACATTTAAAAAGAAAAATAACATCTGAGTTGATAGATTAGATATATCTGCATTTTAATGGGAACATACTGTTCCCCCAAAGCACTGATTACAGTACGAGAGGCATAGCGAATGGTGGGTTGTGCCTACTAAAATGGCGGATGTTATGCTCCTTTGTATACTAAAGTTCAGTATAGGTGACTTCAACGGAGTAGTCCATTTTGTTCCTCTAGTATCTTTGGTTTTGAGTGGCGCTAAATATCTAGGCTTTGGATTCATTCCAGAGGGTCCTCGAATGAAATTCAACTGCTGCAGCTCGACTTTTACGCATATTGTTTGTAAAAGCTTCACCCCCTCCTCTGGTTATCTCCTCTTTAAACTCTCAGTCCTGGTGCAAGGTCTCGACCTGAGACATAGATTATTCCTTTGCTTCCACAGTACTTGGAAGCACCTGCTGAGTTCCTCCAGTAATGTGTTTGTTGCAGTACAATTATGCTATTTTTTTGTGCTAACAGAAATTATTTTCCCCCCACAGTCAAGTATGGACAGATTGCCTCTTTCAAGAACGTTGACAAGAAATTCGACACTCGTGCCCTGATTTCCGAGGTAAAATAGGGGAAGGCTTATTATTGGAATTAGTTTTTATTTCAATGTATTACAGGAGTACAATTTACTGTGGCGTTGTGTTGCTTACTGCCCTGGAGCTAACACTTCACACTCACTTTGCCCCTCATCATTTAACCTCCCCACCATCTTTCAAATGAAAGAAAAACATTGTGGACATTCCCAAAACAATAGGAGAGATTAGACAGCAGGTGGTGTAATGTCAATGATGATGAAGGTATGTTGCTCATTTAGTGGAGATTACAGACTTTGTAAATCTGAAAGTCTTTGCTTGTTTTGGTCATTGTTCAATTTCTTGTTAATCACTTTGAACAGAAATTTTCAACAACTAGCTTTTAATATTCATAGATCTGACACAAATGGATTAAATTGGCAATAATTTGTCAATCTTGTCCTCTCCATAATAAACATTGCACAGCACTGGGTGCAAGGAAATTGCCTAATTGTTATCTCATTGATAGCTTTGTAAAAGTTGTTTTACTCTTCACTAAGTGGAAAAGTATATTATGTCTATTCTGTTAACCAAAAATCTTTCCTCAATGTTTTATTCTTTTCCTGATAAGTATAATTTCACATTTTTCTACCAATGTTTTATCATTTTTACAGCTCTTCTAGTGTATCCATATTTTTAAAAAATAGCATGGCAACTGAAGCACAACACTAATGTTTTCAAATTTTGGTTTTGTCCCTCCATAAATATGTTTGGTTTGCTTTTGCTTGAACCTTTTAAACCACTTCATGATTTTTTGTATACTTGTAAGTCCAAATTCATTTTTTCCCTTTAGATTCTCAGACAGCCAGCCTAGAATTTTGCCACATCAGAAAAACAGGAGTTACAACGTTGAAAATTGTATTAATGTGACATCATGTAATTTTGCCTACATTTTTGGCGCATCAACATCTATCATTATTCGCGTATGATTATTTTAATGGGTAATTTGTTAACCTCACATCTAGCTCAGCAAAATAATGGCAATGCCCAAATTCATTTCCAGGGAGATTTTCAAAGATGTTGGTCTATATAACGAAGGTATCACAAAATGCTGGAGTAACTCAGTGGGTGAGGCAGCATCTCTGGAGAGAAGGAAGGGGTGACGTTTCGGGTTGAGACCCTTCTTCAGACTGACCCGTTGAGTTACTCCAGCATTTTGTGATACCTTCGATTTGTACCAGCATCTGTAGTTATTTTTCTAAACAACTTGGTCTAAATAACGAATGCCATTGATCATGGAGAAGAACCAGCTTTTATTAATCATGAAGCTGAAACTGAATGTCTTTAAACAGCAAGTCTGTGTGCTTGCCTGTGTATAATCCATATCCCTTCATTCCTTGCACATTCATGTGCCTATCAAAAAGCCTCTCAAGTGCCAATGTGCCTATCAAAAAGCCTCTCAAGTGCCATTATCATATCTGTCTCAACCACAACATTGGCAGTGCATTCCAGGTACTCAACACCCACTGTGTAAAAAAAAAATCTTTAAAAAAAACCCTCAATAATTTGCAATCAAAATGATCTCATAGTGCCTCTCTGGCTAATCGTGGTTGTCAATAAGGTAGTCCTCAAGCCATCATAGTTTAGTGTTTATTTCTGGAGAGGCTGAATTAAAATTTCAAAGTTACTGAGTTCTGATTGAATTCTGCTTCATATGTGGAAAGACATATGACTCTTCATGGAGGCATTGGAGAGGATACAAACATGATGAACAGGTGTTGAGAATTACTACTCATCTTTTGAACAATGAGTTAATTTGACTGGGAAAAAGAGGAACTTAACAAGATACTAGGGTTTTCCATTTCACCCACTACCAACCCTTGCAGACAACCATGGCTATTCCAGACCGAACCATATGTCACTGCTGTGGAGAGCCAGTAGAGGGCTGAGGCCCTCTTTCAGGTTCCCAGTGTGGTAGTGGAGAGGGCAGCGACTCATGCTAAGATCCTGACACAGCAGTGCCAACCCTTACAGCCAGAACCACCATTCAATATTATCATGGCTGATCATCCAGAATCATATCCGTCTTCCTGCTTTCTTCCCATATCCCTTGATTCCATAAGCCCCAAGTGCTATATCTAACTCTCTCTTTAATACATCCAGTGAATTGGCTTCCACTACCACCTGTGGCAGAGAATTCCACAGATTCACAACTCTCGGTGAAAAAGTTTTTCCTCATCTCAGTCCTAAATGGCCAACCCCTTATTCTTAAACTATGACCCCTGGTTCGGGACTCTCCCAACATGGGGAACATTTTTCCTGCATCTAGCCTGTCCTATCCCTTAACGTTAAGATCCCCTCTTATCCTTCTAAATTCCAGTGAATATAAACCCAGTCTAAATTCCAGTGAATATAAGCCCAGTATCTCCCTCCTTCTGCTTTGCATTTCACTTCTTTTCTCTAATTATCTGACAGTCTTGTGTCTCTTTTTATCTTCACCGTTTGTCCCGCCATCTGCTTATAAAACCCCCTCGCCTGTATCCACTTGCTCGGCTTTGTCCCCTCCCACCTTTTTTTCAGCTTTCTCGCCTTCCATATTACAACCAAAACATCACCTTTTCATTCCCTCCAGTGATGTTGCCTGACCTGCTGAGTTATACCAGCACGCTATGTTTTATTTTTGGTGTGCTAGTTGTAAATGTGCACTGGATCTACTAAGTGACTTGGTTTTATGTACCCTGCTGCCATATCTTTAATTTAATTTCCCTAATGCTAATGCCAGCCTAACTGATCTGAAGTTCCTCATTTTCTATCTCCCTCTCTCCTGAAATAGTGAAGCGTCATTTGCTCTCTTCCAACTTGTGTGAACCATTCTGCAACATACCGAATTCTGGAAGACGATGAACAGTGCACCTGCCTGAAAGGCTGCGGATCAAGTTTTGGAATTTGGGCAGCTATTTTCCAGCCGGCACGGACACCATCTTCTATGTCACCAACTCTCCGACTACTTGAAACTGGCAAGACCCCTGATACACACAACACCGTGGAAACCTGGAGCGCTCTCCCCAAAAGGCTTTTTGGATGCTGTGGGTCAGTTGGTATTTTCAATGCCATGATAAATAAGATTTTTGGTGGGAGGGTTAATGAAGGATTTGGAGCAAATGTGCATAAATTAATCTGAGCACAGGCCTTCCCTGACTAACAAATGGATTCCATTTGTGCAGATGTTGATTTTTGTATTTGTCAGAAAATAGGCAAAAATTACTCTATGGTACCATTCTACTGCATTGTGTAATGAATGCCATTAAAAAACAAATAATGCTGACAAGAAGGAACAATTAAAAGAGACAAAACTAGTTCTGACGTTCCTAGAAATGAACCTATGTATATACATTGGACTTTTGAATTTAATATTGGAGCTTTTCTGCATGTATGAGTTTCTCGTCAGTGGGGCATTTGTTACTCTGGGACGGCCTGTGTACTGCTCTGTCATGATTGAATGGCAAGAAAACTGAATTGATTGTGATTTTAGCTTTGAAGAGGAATGTTGTGCAGACCATCTAATTGAGGTATAGAAAAGTATTTATGGCACTTGGAATATAATTTTATATTCAGGAAGGAGGGACGGAATGCTGAGGCACAACAAATTTGCCATATGCTTGTTTAGTTTCTGTAATGAAAAATGATTTATAATCTGGCAAGCAAAGTCATTAATGGATTTTCTTGTGATTCCCAGGCATACTTTACACATGGCTGGCAATTTCACATAATAGATCAAAAGTATTGTCTTTGATTCTTTTTCACTAAATCAGTATCCCTTGGTTGGAAACCTTTATGCCTTTGGCAAGAACCGTATGTACCTGACTGATCTATGAACTCTCCTTTTAACCTTCTCTAAGCACTACAATCCCACTTTCTTTGGATTTTTCATGTAAGTGAAACCTTTCGTCTTGATAGCATTCTTGCTGTTTTTTTATGTAGTCGAGCAGACTGATGTAGAAGAGATTTGTAAAAACTTAGCATACCTTACATGCTTTTATATTTTGCTTCTCTGTTCCAAAGGTTCTGTGTTCCTTTTTTAAACTGTCTAAACCAACTTGTTCTGCAATTGTTAAAAATTGCCTTTACATCTGCAGCAGTCTCTGTCCCAACATCCCCATAAAATTGTACCATTTAGTTTACATGGAACTCTAGAGGCGAGAGCTGGGTTACTGTTCCTTCTCCGTTGCTAAGGTAGCACTCGATGCAGTGTAGCATTGATTCCAGAGATGATGTGGAATGCTTGGTTTTAGGTATTGGTCAGTCCAACCAATGACTGGACTCGGACACAAGTTATAGACAACTCTCGACGTCATTAGAAGCAAAACATTGAACATTAAAAACTACTGTAGAATCGCATGCAAACATGGGTGACAAACTGCATTAATATTTCCCATGATTACAAGCATCTGATAATACCACAAAATGGTCATGCCAGAAGTATGCAAAACACTTTCGCTTTAAACTAATCCCATTACAGATTGCCTTGCTTGCAAAGCCTGGATGTTTGGGGTCACCACCAGAGTGGTAAATGTGACTTGTATCCTTCCTGAGTAATCGATTTAAAATGCATTTACAAGTTCATAAGTCATTCGAGTTTAGTTAGCCATTCGCCCCATTGAGTCGACTCCGCCATTCAATCATGGCTTATCTATCTTTCCTACACAACACCATTCTCCTGCTTTGACACGCTTACTAATCAAGAACATGTCAATTTCTGCTTTAAGTATACCCAATGACATTGCCTCCACAGCCATCTTTGGCAATGAATTCCACAGATTCACCTGCCTATGACTAAAGAAATTCATCCTTATGTTTCCATAGATATGTCGTTTTATTCTGAGGCTGTGCCCTGTGGTCCAAGACTCTCCCACTAGTGGAAACATCCCCTCCACATCCACCCTATCCAAGCCTATCATTATTCTGTAAGTTTCAATGAGGTCCTCTCATCCTTCCAAACTCCAGTGAGTACAGGTCCTGAGCGGTCAAACGCTCATACGTTAACCCAATCATCCCCGGGATCATTCTTGTAAACCACCTCTGGATGTCGGCACAGCCAGCCCCCACCTCAGATGTGGGCCCAAAACTGCTCACAATACTCCAAATGCAGTCTGACCAATGTCTTCTAAAGCCTCCGCATTACATCCCTGTCTTTATATTCTAATTCTCTCAGAAATAAATGCGTTTAGATCACTTGCCAGGATTTGTTTCCCCCCCCCCCCCTTTCAGGTTTGGTATGTCACTAGGCCACACCCAATTCGATTTTATTTCCATTTTATTTCTCCCTCTCTCTTTTTTTATTGGCATAAGAAACATCATTATATTGCCAAAGTATAGAACATAACATACATACTTAAAATGTATGAATATAAAAACAAGTATACAATGCATGGCTCGATATGTCCCTGTACATATGTATATATATTCACGCAATACATTTATACCCTTTTATCGATTGCTACTCGTTCTTGCTGTTGTGAAGAGTATAGCGAGTATAGCAAGGTCAATATTAATTTCCTTAATGTCAATTTATGTATGAGTGTAGGTGTACATGTTGGTCATTCACTGTCTCTCGGGTTGTGGCATGCTGTTACGTATTGTGCGCCAAGATGTGCCATATTTCCTTCGCCAAGGATTATTCTTAGTTTTGATATATCGTCTAGTTCTTTAAAATCTGGGGTCGCCAGACTGAGTTTTCAAAATATATTTTCCTTAGTTTATCGATTTTTTTACATTATAAGAGGTAGTGCACCTCTGTTTCAACCTCATCTGTCAAGCAGTGACCGCATATTCTATTTTCTCTTGGTTGCCAAGATCTCTTCAGTCTTCCTTTTTCAACTGCCAAATGATGGTCACTTAACCTGTACTTGGTGAGGGTCTGTCTCTGCTTTATATCTCTAACAGTTGAGAGATAGTCTGCCAATTTATAATCTCTTTTTAAGGCACGGTAGCACTCTAGTCTGCTTTGGCTTTTAGTTACTTTATCCCAATGTTCCAAATAGATTTCTTTGCATTGTTTAATAATTTGGTTCACTCTAACTGGTGATTGGAAAGCAGTGTTGATCTGAGACTGGTCAAGGTTTACCTGAACAAGGGTAGTTAGTCTCAGTACCAACTGGCACATGGAGCTCTTTTCTGAGTCCCCTCTTGGGTTTGGAGGGCTTTGAACTGGAGGGTGTCTGGGGGATTAGATTTAAGGTGATTCCAAAAATTTAGTGATAGTTTCTGTATATTTATTATCAGTGGGTATCTACCTAATTCTGCCCTACATGCGTTTGTTGGTGTTTTCCTTTGGAGGTGGAGGATGTTCCGACAAAATTCCGCATGTAGGGCCTCTTGTGTGTTTTTCCCATTTAGTATAGCTATGGTGACTGAGCGAACCCCATACTTCGCTACCATAAAGCGCAATGGGCTGAATTACACTGTCAAATATATATATATTTTTTTTTAACAAAGTTTATTTCTGATTTTTATTAATACAGCTTTGATAATTCAATGCATGAACGCATTAATGCTGATAAGTATCCCCGCACCCACCACCCCCACCCGCAATACCATTCAATATACTAAACATTTTAAAATAAATAAATAAATAAATGAAAATTAAATTAAAAAAAACAGAGAGGAGGGAAGCAGAAAAATCGGAATGTTAAGACATATCAGGGACCATTGTAATATTTCAATTCCACTCTTAATTACATACACACATATCAGAGCCTAAAGCATCAGTACAACTAAGAAAAGGTTGCCATATCAATGTAAACTTGTCAGCTGATTTCCCTAACAGTATACCTAATCTTCTCCAATTTAATAAAATACAACATATCCCTAATCCACTGCAAATGTTGGAGGGTTACAATCTTTCCATCTGATCAAGATTTGTCGTCTGGCCACCATCGTGGCAAAAGACAAAAGATTTTGTTTATTATTATTTAATGCAAGATTTTGTGTTACCGCACCGAATAAAGCAAGGGGGGCTGATGGTTCCAAAGATTCATTGGTATTGGGAGAGCATATCAAATATTAATTGCCAAAAATTAGATAACTTGGGACAATCCCAAAACATGTGAATTAAAGTGGCTTGGTTCTGCCTGCAACGGTCACACGTGGAGTCTATATTGGGTGTAAATTGGGCTAGCTTAGCTTTGGTCCAGTGCGATCGATGGAAAATCTTAAACTGCATAACAGTATGCTTCATGCATATCGAAGATGTGTATATACCCCCAATCATCTTTGACCAGATAAAGTCTGAAATTGTCATGCCCAGATCCCTTTCCCACTGCTCTTTTAGGGAGTTAAGACGTCATGTTTTCTTTTATTAGTAAAGAATAGATGTCATCTATCTTTCCCTTTCTGATTGATGTAATGTTATTAATTGAGTCTAGGAGTGTGTCTGAGGGCTGTGAAGGGAATTGAGTGATATTAGAAGATATGAAACTGCGAATTTGCATATACCTAAAGAAGTGTGACCTAGAGATATTGAATTTCTGAACAATCTGTGCAAAAGATGCAAACAAACCATTTATAAACATGTCTTTAAATGAACAGACCCCATGATTGAGCCAAGCACTGAATGAAGCATCTGTCGAAGGTGGCAGAAATGCATGGTTTGTTACAATAGGAGCGAGTATTGAGAATTTACAGATATCAAAGGATTGTCTGAATTGCTTCCATATTTTTAAAGAATTAATAACAACTGGATTAGAAGTGTATTTGGTAATAGGCTCTGGATATGGCAGACCTGAACATAATAAGGCGGCTAATGAAGTGTTCTTACAAGAGTCTCTCTCTAGAATTAGCCAGTCAGGTACAGTGGTTAATACATTTCTTTCCATCCAATAAGAAATACTTTTAATATTTGCTGCCCAATAGTAGAACTGAAAGTTTGGCAGTCCAAGCCCTCCCTGCCGATGAGGTCTCTGTAGTATAGCTTTGCGTATACGTGGATTCTTTTTATTCCAAATAAAGGAAGAGAGCTTTCTATCCAGAGAAATGAAGAACGTTTTAGTTTAAAAAACTGGTATACACTGAAACATATAAAGAAGCTTGGGCAATATGGTCATTTTTATAGTGTTAATCCTACCTGCCAAAGATAGAAGTAACAGATCCCAACGGTCAATATCCTCTTTAATAGAGGATAGGAGAGGGGGAAAGTTTGCTGAAAAAGGTCTTTAAATTTATGTGTGACCCAGATACCGAGATATTTTATTTTGTCCATGAACACTTTAAACGGGACCGTACGTATAAACAGGGATTCTCTTGCTGCCAGATTTAAGGGCATCAAATCACTTTTTTGTGTGTTAATTTTGTAGCCAGAGATTTTGCCAAATTTACTTAAGAGATTAAGAACTGCAGGAAAAGATAAGGAAGGATCAGACAAATAAAGTAACATATCGTCTGCATATAGCGAAACTTTATGTTCCAACCCTGCCCTTAATATCTTTATTGCTACGTAAGGCAATACGTAAGGCAACGGCTCAATTGTAATCGCAAAAAGGAGGGGGGACAGTGGACAACCCTGTCTTGTCCCTCGTGTCAGTGAGAAATAAGGTGATATATTATTATTAGTACGTACTGCCGCCATTGGCGAGCTATATAAAATTTTGATCCATGATAAAAAAATTGGTCCAAATCCAAATTAGTCCAAATCCAAATCTCTCAAGAGTATGAAATAGATATTCCCACTCCACACGATCAAAAGCCTACGGTCTAGGCTAGGGGTCAACACACAGTTCATATCTCCACCTATTATCAAATGATGTACATTTAAATCAGGTAATCGGGAGAAGAAATTAGTGAAGAATGCAGCGTCATCCCAATTAGGGGCATAAACACTAGCTAAGGTAACTGGGGTGTTTCTAGTTTGCCTGTAACTATGACATATCGGCCCAAGGTGTCTGCGTCAATCTGGGAAGAGATAAAAGGCACGTGTTTACTAATAAGAAGTGCTGCCCCTCTTGATTTAGATTGAAATCTGGAATGATAAACTACACCAACCCATCCAGCATGCAAACGTGAATGACTAGATATATTTAGGTGAGTTTCCTGAAGGAAAGCAATGTCCACCTTCACTGATGTAAATGTGTCAGGACTCTTTTACGTTTCACAGGATGATTCATCCCGTTAACATTCCAACTCACAAACGAGATTGGGCAAGTAGCCATCCCTCCTCTAGTCCCATTCTGTGCCATGACCAGAGATACTGAGTATATGTAAAGACAAATGATCATTTGCACGTCAGGCCCCTATCGTTACATGAATTTAAAAAATAAATAAATAAATAAATAGAAAGTATGACATAAAATGAACAGAAGAATAAATCTGAATGGTAAAACATCTTTAAGTCCCTCATTTCCCCTCCCTTCTTACCCATCCTAACTGGATTGAACCCTTTCCCCATTGTAACAACATCCACACAATGTGCTTATATTAGGGAAACTACTAAGCTAAAAACTAAACTCGACAGACCAAAAAAAAAAAGAACCTTTAGGCGTAGGTATCAATGTGTAACAAGAACCCTTTTTTAAAATATAGTTTTAACTAGCTCACTCTAATCCTCCATTATTTAAATTTGACGTCAGCTTGTCACTTTATAAGCAAGCAGGCTGATTTAAATTACGTCAAGCCAAATAGGGTAAACAAAAATTAATGAACATAACGCAGCCTCCTCCATTTACGGAACAGGCCGCAGTCACTTGTTTTTTAGTGTCCCGGTGATGTATTTCTGGGCTTCATCGGGCGAGTTGAAAAACTTCTCCACTCCATTGTAGGTAATACGAAGTCGTGCCGGGTGAAGTATGCCAAAGCGAAGCCCCTCCATCCCACGCAGCTGCTGTCTGATGCTATTATATGCTGCTCGTGCACGAGCGACTTTCGCTGTATAGTCCGGGTAAACCGAAATGGTTAGATCATTTACCGTCACTCGCCTTCGTTCTCTGGCAAGGCGTAGGATGATGGAGCTCTCTTGGAAATAGTGAAGACGGGCCACTATGGCTCTCGGAGGGGCCCCTTGATTCGGTGGTGGTTGTAGGGTCCGATGTGCTCTGTCCAACAAAGGAGCGTTTTCGAGTTGGAAAGCGTCTTTCAGCAGCACGGCGACTGCTGTTATGTTGCAACTGTCTTGGCCCTCTGGTACCCCCACTATTCGGACATTATTGCGTCTGGACCTCCCCTCCAAATCCTCACATTTGTCCTCTAAGGCAACTACCTGTGTTGAGAGTTGCTGCACTGTATGCTGTAGGACCGCAACATCGTCCGAACATCCAAAAAGTCCCTTTTCCATCTCTTCCACGATGTTTCCTATCTGACAGCTTGTTTTTTATATCAACTTTAAAGTTAGATAGTTCGGTTCTGGCAGCTTGTATTTCTGATTTAAAAGCAGACATTTCACTTTCATGCACAGTTTGAATCTCTTCCTTGAAAACAGCCGCAAAATCCACCCGCAACGCTGACAAATATTTTAAGCCAGATTTTAATTGGAATTTGGATGTTGTGGAATCTTCTTTTTATTGCATACAGAGCTCTTCGAGCTTTCTCTTTTAGTGCATTCACTGTCATGCTAAAGCTCCCTGATGCTGCAATAGTTAGACCAAGGTAAGTGTAGCTCATAGTGTGTTCGATAATGATACCATTGAGAGTGAATTGGTATTTGTCTTCCTGACATCTGGGTCTTTTTTGAAAAATCATGATGTTGGTTTTCTTTAGATTTACTGCCAGGGCCCAATTTTGGCAGTAATCATCGAGTAGGGCTAACTGTTGCTGCAGTCCCTGTTCTGTTTGACTGAATACATAGTTGTTGCCCTGTGGGTCTATGAAATCGGGTTCACATCCGGTTCTTGCATTCAAGTCCCCACATAGTAGCACATTTCCCAGGGCCTGGAAATGGTTGATTTCCGTGTGGAGAGTTTCAAATAGATCCTCCTCAAAGTATGGCGATTCCATTGGAGGTATGTAGACAGCACATAGATATGTATCTTCCTCGGTTATTCCAATTTTTTAATCTAGTTTCAGCCATATATGTGATTTCCCCTGTTTTATTGATGTGATGTGACTGTCTAGTTCTCCCTTGTACCACACCAAGACACCCCTAGAGGTTCAGCCCTTATGTATATTAGTAATTTTTACTGAGGGCACTGTGACTTCATGATACCCTGAGGGGCAGTGAGTAAACGTATCCTTTCGGTGCCATGTTTCTGTTAATATCATTATATCAGTATCTTCTATGAGCTTTAGGAATTCAGGGTTCCTTGTCTTCATCCCGAAGGTTGAGGAGTAGAGACCCTGGATATTCCAGCAGCTTATATGGAATGAACTCATTTATTTTTACTTGTACATCTTTCTTTTTTTCTCTTCGAAAAACAAAAACCCATTTTGTGAAACAAGTGTGAAAACACATTTTTTTTTCTATAAATGGGGAATGTTAGGTAAAATTTGGTATGCCGTGGTAAGGCAGGCTCGTACTGCCACCTAGTAATAATAACAATATTAAAATAGCAATATCAACAATATTAATAGTAATATCAACAATATTAACAATACTAATTCAGTGCAATCCTATGCTAATTTTTCCTTTTATCAGTCACTCGGGAGGGACTGTATTATATGTATGTGTTCTTTTTTTACCACAAGAGTTGGGAGCACAGGGCGTGCAGCAGCTTCCTGATCTCTCCCATCTCCGGGGTGGTCGGTGGCTGTGGCTGAGGAGGTGGGCCGGGGGCAATGGCGGCCCATGCTGGACTGTTGTGTCTCCTTGCCGTTTGGGAGGTGGTCCGAAGGTAGTGAGAGGGAGGAAATCCGGGTTGGCCTCTTGGGTTCCCATTGATCGAGGGGGTGGGAAGGTTGTGTCCCAGGGCAGTACCTTTAAGGTTCTTTGCGAAGGCCCTCACCCCCTGTCTGTTTGGATGTATTCCGTCATGGAGGTCCCATGTACCGATGGTTGGGTGGTGGGCCAATTGGACTTTAGGGAGGGTGGCACATCCTCTGCTGATCTCCATGTTGGTGTTGTGGATCACATGGGGTGGGGTGTCCGTCCTGGGCAGCAGGGTAGAGATCACGATCCTCGAATCAGGGAATTCCTTGCTGGCCTTTCCCGCCATCCTCGTTATTGCCCCAGCAGTGCCATGGTGTAGGGTGCACAGATCATTCATACCCATATCGATCACAAGGTATTGAGGGCTTCCGATGGTATCTTTGTTCAAGACCCTCATTGCATGGTCTGTGGTGCTGCACGTTTTAACCAGTACCTGGTGACCTGGGAACAGCCTCTGGGGGTCCAGAAACTTCCCATTGGAGTCAGTCAGTAGGACTACCTGGGGGTTTTGCTTTTCAGATTGGGAGGCAGGAGGTTGGGTCGGGTTGAGATGGGGTTTGCCTGTTGACTGTGTTCCTGCAGCAGGCTGTGTGACAGGAGGGGTGTCCAGTGGTGATGTATTGGTGGTTGAGTGCAGATCAGAGAGGTTGGGGCGGCCAAAGGGAGGTGGGCAACAAATGGGCTCTGTGTCTTTTGGTGTGTCCTTTTTAGAACTTCTGAGTGATTGTTCCTGGCATTTTGGAGCTGCTTGTTAAATTATTTTCCTTTCTTATTTATATCCTCCTTCATTTTGGCTATTTGGGCACGGAGTGCACAGTTTTCTTGTCTCAGCTCTTCCAGAGTTCTCTTCATCTCAGAGGTGGTGGTCTCATTTTTCGCCATCAACTGTTTGAAGACCTTTTTCAGCTGGTGGGAGTACTTAGCCTGTGCTTGTTTGAGCTCTGTGAATTCAAGTTCTAACTGGGCCAGACTCTCTCAGCTGGCGGTTTGAGTTATAAGGTGTAAGATGGCCAAGGCAGCAGTTATCTCTGGTGGGCTCTCGTCTTTGTAATTATCCTAGTGGGTATTGGTCCTTATTTCGTTCACCTTCTCCTTTAGCAGGAGGAAAACCTCTTCAAAAGAGTCCAAGTTTTCTGTATTTCCCTGTATCACGATCTTACCTCATTGAAGTAGGAAATAGTGAGGAGAGGGTTGTAGTGGCCTGGCGGAGGCCAGAGAAAAGGCTGGATGCCAGGCAGGTTTAGAAAAGCTCTTTATTTGGCTGTGAGCTTCGGCCTGCATATTTGTTAGCTGCCGGGGGGGGCGTGCAGGTAAGGTTGGGTGGGGGTGGGTGGTTGTGGGTGGTTGTGGGGGGGAGGGTGGGTGGTTGTGGGGGGGAGGGTGGGTGGTTGTGGGGGGGAGGGTGGGTGGTTGTGGGGGGGAGGGTGGGTGGTTGTGGGGGGGGGGGGGAAGGGGGGTGGTGGTTCCAGCTTGTTTCTCACGTTTTGTGAGTGGATGGCAGCTCCTGGTCAAGGCAAGAATCAGCCACTCCACCAGGTAGGTGGTTGAGCTCATGCGGTCTGAGAGATTGGTGGCAGATTCAGACCTGCAGGAATATGAACGAAACTATTATGGTGGTGGCCCGTTGTAGTCGACGATAGGATTGTTGTGCAGTCTCATGTCTTGTTGGATTGAGTGTGGCTCACGACTCCGATGTGCAGCCACACACGCGGGACCAGTGGGAGGCACATGATGGCCGCTGTGGGGGGATTTAGAGCTGCAGCCTTCCTCCTGTCTCTGGCACGAATGAGTCGGCTTCGGCGATTGTCTGAAACTGCTGAACGCCTCCCCAGAGATTGTGCGCCAGTCTGTCCTGTCACTGGCACAGTTTTCCAGTTCTTTTGGGACTAGGCCTGTGTGGTGGAGGTGGTCCGTGATGCAGTCTTTGAACCGTTTCTTTGGGTGCCCTGGTTCTTTAACCCCGTGACAGCACTCCGTACATACAAGGCATGCGAGATTCACCCACCCGGATCACATGGCCTGTCCATCGAAGATGGGCCTTTATGACCATTGCTTCTTTGATGCTTGTAAAGCCAGACTGGTCCAGCAGTTCCTCGTTGGTCACCCTGTCCTGCCAGCGAATGCCCATCATTGACCGCAGAAAGCGCATGTGAAATTTCTCAAGCTGCTGGGTGATAAATATTATTACAGTTATACTTGGTGCTATACTTGCAGGTAGAAAAAATATTTAGAAGTGTAGAGTGATTTTATCGGATGATGGTGTAAGTTCCTCTGGGAAGAGCACGCAAAGTGTTGCCACACTGGTGCCACTTATCGATCAGAGGGATGGCAAAATCATGGCGGGCTGGGTCAGACGGAGGGTGTGAGGAGGGCAGGGGAGGATGGGGGGGGGCCTCAAGGAAGGTGGTGTGGAGTGAGTGATGGGTCAGGGAGTAGAGAGGGTTGTGCGGGCAGGAGGGTGCAGACATGGGCAGATAGGAGGAACGTCAATGGGATCCAACAGTGCCGGTATTAAGGAACCCAGGCCTGGAGGTGGCAGAGCAGTAGGACCCAGCAGTGTCAACACGCACAGCTTGTCAGGAACCGGAAAAGCTGTAGGAGCCGGCACTCCCGCCTTGAAAGTAGCCATAGGATCTGGCAAACTCAGTGGTGCCAGTCTGTGTACGACCGAGGAAGACAAGAGCAATGAGTTTAGTGGGGCAGGAGGTGGCCAGAAACAATAGGTCCGCCAGCGCAGTCCTGTGTGTGTATTTCGGATAGCCCACAGCTGGCCGTTGAGGACGTGAGAACAGGTGGATCCAGTTGTCCCAGCTTCGGGCTGGAAGGATTCCATAGCGTCTATGGCCCTGCTCGATCCGGCAGCGATGACATGAGGGACCTGTCCTGGAAGTGTTTGGGAGCAAGGTGCAATCATGCCGTGTGATCTATAGTCTGGGGGCAGTTAGGAGTGAGGTGTGTCCTGCAGTATCAGTGGGGGACCCCGTCTGGCGGCAGATGAGCTTGCAATCCTTGGTGGATGTCAGGCAGAGCAGTGGAGTTGATACCCAAAATACCCGACTCAGACTCCAACTCCTTGATTTCTTTTGTATCTGACTCCGTCTCTGACCTCTAGGTATAATAATAATAATTCTAAATGTGCTATGATGACATTACACAAGATGGCATTTCATAAGAACTTCCAGCAGCAGACACGGGTGGGTCCAGGCAATAACAGGCAGAGACTGGCAGAAGTAACTAGGCATCCCAATTCAAAACAGAAGAATGTAACCTGGAGACTACAGCCCAGTAAGCCCGTTTTAATAATTGGAGATTCCATCATTTCCAGGATCCCAATATATCCCAACAACAACACACAATTGGACAGCTATCCAGGAGCCAAATTTATACATGGCACTAACATCCTGGAAAAGTTAGGAATGCCGAGAAACTCAAAGTGGTTCTTTCATTTGGCATCAATAATCGGACACAAAGACCACTGACTGCCATCAAGCAACAGGTAGGCCCATTGTGTCAGACTGCAGTAGCGAATCCTACAGGGGTAGCAGAATACATTGACCACTATCTTAATCCACTGGCACAGCAACACGCCAGCTACATTAAACACACCTACCACTTCACTCGAATCGTTAACTCCCTGAACATATCACCCAATGCAATACTCTTTACCATGGGTGTGGAAAGCCTGTACACAAACATAGAGACAGACAGGAGGATAGAGGTGGTCAAAAACATCCTGCAGAGAAATCCTGACCTGGAGAGACCAAATTGCTTTAACTGGGATTGACAAAGAACGATTTTGAATTTAACGGGGAGTTCTACTTACAAGTCAAAGGGACGGCAATGGGGAAGAAGTTTGCCCCAGCTTATGCCAACATATACATGGCAGAGTGGGAAGAGACGGTCTTCCTGAAATGCCCCAAGCGCCCTATGTGCTACTACACGTTCTTAGATGACATCTGGGGAGTGTGGACACATTCAGAAGGGGAGTTAGAGGAGTTCATTGACATACTTAATGCCCACCACCCTTCCATCAAAATTAAGGCTTTGACAAGCAGGGAGAGTAGACTTCCTCGACACCACTGTCTTTAAACTACCATCAGCTAACAACCAAGACCAAAAACTAGCTACCAGAGTTTTTTTCAAACCCACAGACACCCACACCCTTTTACACACCACGAGCCACCACCCAAAACACACCTTTAAGGTTATTGTAAAGTCACAACACACGCTTTCACCGTATATGCACCAGGGAGGAGGACTTTAACCAGGTCACCACCACCCTTGTCACCGCCCTCAGACAGAGGGGGTACTGCAGACGTAGATTAAGACTCATTAAGTCAGACTTCCTAAAAAGCACACAAGGGCCCAGACCCAGGCCAGGCTTGACACTGAACTTGCCACTAATAACAGGATACAGTAGTATGGCCGTCCAGGCCCACAAAATAGTCAAGGGCCGCTTTGAACAATTCCAAAGAGGATTTGTCACACTGCAGGGATACAAAGTAATGTCAGCATTCAAGAGGACTAAAAATCTGAAGGACATCCTGGTCAGTACTAGCCTACAAACAAGCTCAAACTGTGGTCAAAGACAATGTAGGGCCTGCACTCACTTGATAATAGCCAAAAACATAGAGAACACTGTGACAGGAAAGAGAAGGCAGATAGCACAGAGAATAACCTGTGAGCATGCAATTAAATGTAAGCAGTGTAACTTACTGTACATTGGCAAAACATGCAACAGCCTGACGGGACACATCAGCAACATCACGAGGGGAGACCAGTCCATCCCCATTAGCAGACACATCCAACAGCATGGGGTCCAGTCCCTTGAGATCATGGGTCTGGAAGCAAACATAAATTGGTTAACCGGGCGTAGAAAGAGGGCAGAGAGGCTATGGATCAAAGCGTTACAGACGAAAGAACCCAATGGCCTGAACCTAGCATAAACTCAAACTTAGGGTGGAACCTGACTGACTCCTAAAAATCGACAGATGGGCAAGTGAAAAGACGAATAGATTTGGACAAGGGTGATGAGACCGTGGGCCAGACTAAAGTGGCAGTATATGGTGAAAAGGAATCTCCGGAGGGAGATCATTAAGCGCCAGAGGGCATTTTGGCCTGCTGTCCGTTAAATCACAACCTAACCCTAACCCTTAAAAAAAGCAACATATACATACATTCATATATCCATACATATGCAACATACATACACATATATGCACACGCGCAAGCATACATATATGCAGTTCATAAACAATTATCCAAATTCTATGTACAACACGAATATCACACTATGTCAATAAACTAAAGCTTAATCATCATCACAGCCCTTCCTCATTCTTATACCTCTGGAAAATAATTTTTTTGTACATCTTCTTGAACTGAGTAATGTTTGTGCCTTGCTTGAGTTCCACATCCAATTTAATTTAATTATGATCTGATTTAATTATTTTCAGTGGAGAACAGTCTCTCCACGCTGACCTGAGTGGGTGGAATGGGTGTTACTATCATAGCTGCAAATTTTACTATTTGTGGATGAGTAGGGATGACTTCTTGTACTGTAACTTTTAGATGAGCGATCATATTTCTCAACTTCTTTTAAACCACCACAAAAATCTTGCTTAAATTCCATTAGTTTAACATCAAAAGGCTGCCTTCGCACATTTAAACGGGAACGCCTTGATCTTGACTTTTCAATTTTATCTAAATATTTTTCAAAATTTGCCTCTTCATCATTTGAAGGGAATGAGAAGGATCTGGTACTCCCATCTTCAATTTGTGGTTCTGACTTTTCAGGTAGTAGCCCTTTTATCTGAGCTGCAATATCACAGAGAGGTTCTTTTGCTTTAGCAATTTGATCTTCGCTCAACAAGATTTGGTTTGAGTTTCAGCTTCTGCATCAGATATCTCCCTTTAAGTAATGACATTTTCTTCAACTTTAATCTTTTCTACTGCGCTTAGCATATTTGAAGCATTATCAGTGACGATGCATAGAATCTGGTCTTTCTTACTTTCAAAATCTTTCAAAATTTCTTCCACTAAGTTCGGGGGATAAATGCTGTCATGATGTGCCTTGGTGTCCTTTACTCCTAATGTCAAAGTTACTATTTTATTGTTTTCATCAACAAATGTAGCATTGATGGCAAAATAGTTTTTGTGACGAGTGGTGGCATCCATTTTAATGAACGTGAACATTAAGAGTTTTTCAAAGCTTTTCCATTTAATTCTTGGCTTCTTCAAGTATAAGTTTTCTGATTCTCTCTATCTTCCAGAGAAACTCTTAGTTTCTTAGCCATTTCTCCATTTAGGCCTAGAAAGACTGGTTGTGAAAATAAAGTTAAGGCTGCACCATTTCGTACAACGTTCGATAAGGTGTTTCTTAAACATTTCTATGGATGTTGTTACAGTTACTTTGTCTGTAGAACCTCCAAAGAATGCATACTTTGAGAAGATTTCGCAGTGGAGCAGTAAAATGGAGACAAGAAATTTCTGGTGGTGGAATCTTGAGCAAAACACAAAAGTGCGGGAGGAACTGGGTGGGTTCAGGCAGCATCCTTGGAGGGTATGGACAGGTGATGGGTCAGTTCAGGGTCCTTTTTTTTTAAGAGCCTTTTTTCGTTTGGTCAAGTTTCCAGCATCTGCAACTTTAATTTCTTGGTGGCTTTTACCAAATTTGGTTTATCATTGGCAAGTGTGAGACAGACCTTCAGTTCAGCTGATTGTCTGACTACATTTGTTTCATTGCATTGTCCTCTTCCTACTATGCATCAACCGTGTTACAATTGTACCGTTCACGGTCAAACACAGTGCAGCTGCTTACTTCCCTCTTAAGTTAGTCATCCTATTAGACTACCCATCGAGTGGAACTCAATTGTTAACTTCATGGAAAATCTGTTCATGCGCTTTCCACTGTCAAAAACTAGCAATAGATTATGGCAAGGTATTAGAGAGCAAATCGCTCAGTTTTTCCACAGAGAGCCCCTGCCCAATGAGTTTATGTGAACCATACTCATTGAGTTAATTAACAGGCCTATTCTTTTGTTTGAAGCAGGCTTTTACTATTGTATCTCATAAGCATCTTTGATGGATTAGTTGAAATTACTGGTAATAATTTCTGGTAAAATGCTTATAACAATTGTGATTTAATTGTTGTTGGAGGAATGAGTTAATTCATGTTAATTTTCGCGTTCTTGTTCTATGTCTGTATGAAACTTTGCAAGTCTTCAAGGTACAACAAAAGTCTTTATTACAGTAACTCAATGCTGGCAGCAAGACAACTAAAATGGCTGCAACCACACAATTTGACTGCACACTCCACACTGTGTACAGCCAAGATAACTATGTACAAACATCTTCCTTTGTCCTGTGCAGCGTCACCTGCTGCACGGGAGGAGCAATGGGTCCTCCCACCCCACACAGTCCATCAAACATCACAGTAATTAATCCTCCAAATTGGAACAGAAACTCAACCACCAGTGATCATCATTTTTATGCACCTTTGGTTTTGTATAT
>NC_135971.1:37123540-37129256 GCF_053455715.1 Rhinoraja longicauda | reverse complement strand
CTCCGAGATCTTCGGTTTCCTCCCACACTCCAAAGACGTACAGGTATGTAGGTTAATTGGCTGGGTAAATGTAAAAATTGTCCCTAGTGGGTGTAGGATAGTGTTAATGTACGGGGATCACTGGGCGGCACGGACTTGGAGGGCCGAAAAGGCCTGTTTCCGGCTGTAGATATATGATATGATGATATGATGATTAATATTTTTCCAGAGATCAACGACCATTTGCAAATTAATGGTGAGTATTTTAAGCAAATTTAGATTTGCAGCCTCGAGCAAGAATTGAAACAGCGCTATTCATTTCTGAACAGCAAGTTGTACCAGTTAGAGAAACGTCAAAGCTTGCAAGCGTTCCCGTCATAAGCATTTGCAGAAACAAACATCGTTATCTCATCGACATAGCCAGTTTTCAGATTTCATCTTCTCTGACAAACTGTAACTTCAGTAATATGGACAGCTAGTAATATTGACAATTTTCAAATGGTCGCTGTTTTTGTTATGTTTTGTTTACATATAGCAAATTCCAATGAGACGAGGCTATATCCTGCGCAATGTGTGATGGACACTAAAGGTCGGTTTTGCCTGCGAAGCGCAGATAATAAACAAATCAATAACAAAATAATTTTTGAAATAATTTGGTTCTGGTGGATTATCAACTCTACTGCCTACTAGCGGTAAATTTGGAAAGAATCCATGAACAAAAAACAATGGCATGGAATTCTACTTCACTTAAAATCGAACGGTTAAACATAGCTCATTTATCATGGTGGTAATGGTCTTCGAGTTAAAAATTTGTGTTATATTTTCTTTCATCTTGTAGCAAAGAAATTGAACGATCTTAAAACAGGTGAACTATTTCGAGACGTTTTCCTACATTTGCTATTGTGAATGACAGAGCGCATGGGGATATTATTGAAGAATGCGATTCCCTGTCGATGGGAGGGACTTTATATTCTCCCCCTTCACAAACGTAGAAGAAAGGAATTAATAGGACATTTGCAGCAAAAATAATCATCTGTTACACCAATTGGAATGGTTATATATCATATCTGTCTCGTCAATATCAACTAAACCGACGTGTTTACTCACAAATGCAAGCGATGGTACAAAATTAACAGCATGATTCCACGAGCAATCATATGTAGCACAGTTAAAGCCTTAACACTATTTTCACGATAAAAATTGTGTGGAATACCGTGGACGTTCCCACGCATTCCCTTGAAATAAATCGATTGAGTGTGTATTTCGTGTACTAGAAAGACCACGGGCGATTTCGCTTTAACCTTTCAGCCAAAAGACAACACTTCTAATAATTCGGTTGCTAGACATGTTAACTTTAACTCCCCCTCCCATTCCCATACTGACCTTTTTGGCCTGGGCTTCCTCCGTTGTCGGAGTGAGGCCCAGCGCAAATTGGAGAAACAGCACCTCATATGTAGCTTGGGCAGCTTCACTCCAGCGGGATGAACATTAACTTCTCTAACTTCAAGTAACTCATGCTTTCCCTCTCTCTCTCCGTCCCTCCCCTTCCCAATTCTCCGTCCAGTCTTACTGACTCCGACTACATTTCATCTCTGTTTGCTTTGTTGTTAACTTCTCCCAGCTAACATTTATCTATTTTACATTTTCTTTGAACTCCATACCCTATGCCCTGTTTTCTTACCTTCACACTTCTTTATCTATGTATCTCCCTCCCCCCTGAAGTCTGAAGAAGAGTCTCGACCCGAACCGTCATCCATTCCTTCTCTCCAGAGATGCCGCCTGCCCCTCTGAGTTACTCGAGCATTTTATGTCGATCTCCCGACACGTCAATAGCCTTTCGGTACTTCACTGGAGTGCAACCAGAATTATCATTCCTATGCACTCGTGATCATCATGAATTCCACATTGACAACTCGTAAAAACACAGCTATTACTTAGGGTTAAACAAACCATTTAACGCGTAATGCTTACGTCTGCCGTGATTTGTGGAGCAAAAACAAATTTCATTAACTTCCAGAACTGGTGAAATCAGAAAAAGTTCGTTCGGATATTGGTAAGAATTGGGATTTGTTTTGTTTTCTGGGTAGAAATATTACAAGTTATACCGTTGAGATAAGAGGGGGTTGGAAGAGTTATGAGGGAAGTGGCTTTTACGATACGATAAAAATACGGTACGAAACTTTATTGATCCCAGGAGGGAAGTACACAAGATACATGAAACATGTAACTAAACTGACGAGTGGAAAGGATTGGGGAGGTGCAAAGATTGCGGGGGGCAGTCTGCCCTACGACAAAAGGGGGAGGATTTGTGCAGCTTGATAGTCACAGGGGAAAGGGATCTCTTGTGGCCTTCTGTGCTGGATCTTGGAGGAACCAGTCTGTTGCTGAAGGTACTCCTCAGGTTGACCAGTTTCACCAGGGGGTGAGCTGTCTTGTCCAGGATGCCCGCAGTTTGAGGAGCATCTCTCACTACAAGACTACCTCCCATGAATCAAACTTCGCCCGAGGACTGAGCCAGCCTTCCTGGTGAGCTTGGTAATCCTGTTGGCGTCCGAGGCCTTTGAAGCAAATGGTACCACATAACTGCTAAGCTCTGTCGAGGGAGGAAGGTGGAAAATGACACAGTGGACGTTAAAGATACATTTTTACATGCACGTGAACGTGCGGGAACTGGACGGATGCAGGCAGATGTGGTTAGTTTAATTTGGCTTCAAGGTCGGCACAGACACCATGGGCTGAGGACATGTTCCCGTTTTGTCCTGTGCTGTGTTCTATTGGTGTCAACTGATTTTAAGAGAAAGCTCTTTCCAAACTATCCGAAATTAGCGTTATCGGCCTTACCTGGCGGTCAACGGAAAATGAGGAAGTTTGGGTCACACACCTAATCCGCGCTATTTTGCAAAGTTAGCAGTAAATGTGGAAGATCAGCTTGGTCAGACTGAACTGTGAAGCATTCACGGACAACAGAAAGGAATATTCTTGCTCCTGTTTTTATGTTTCTAATGTTCATACATATTCAGACACACCAATCAACAGGATTTTCATTAACACGCAGAGACGGGGAATCCCATCGATAGAGAATTAAAATGAGAGAATAGAATTGATTGGATGCTTTTCGAAATGGTCGGTGCAAAATGAGTGGCCCTTTCCCAATGCCCCGCTGTTATTTGGCAATTCTCTGCCTTAGTAGCATTTCGATTATAAGGTCGGAATAAATTTCTATACAATATTATATATCATCAACTTGAAAACATTGCTGGCATAACGAGATCTGCATTTGTGTCATAATTAAGCTTTTCATTGTTCCTCGGTACACGTGAGAATAACCCAAACTAAACTAATCTATGTTACTCCTCTTCCTTCCCTGCAGAGAAAGTTCTGCTCTCAAAAGATGAAGGTAAAGCACCTTCAGTTTTTTTAACTTTTCCTCCTTCTGATGGCGCTCTCGATGCGTTAATACAATTGAAGTTGGTTTTCTATCAAAAGGCAACATTCGATTTGCATTATAGAAATCGCTACTTACCAACTCAATCTAGCCATTAAGAAAACTAATGCAACGTGGTAATACCCAGAGCAAGATACTACAATTAAAAATAAGCAGCACAGTAAACGGCCTCATTACTGTTTTCAATTGATGAATATTGCCCATGATACCGTTAAAGTACCCGCGTAGTTCCATAAAATAACCGTTTGGATATGTTTCGTTCAGCCGAAAGCCCAAGGGCCCCCTAACTTTAATCTTTCATCAAAAAGATACGGCGTTTGGCACTTCAGTTGTCTTTCGGCACTACACTAGGATACAAACAGAATTATTATCCCAATGCACTCGTGATCCTCATAACATTCCTCCAACAAATCGTAGATGTACGGCTACTGCTCAGGATGAAAGGTCTGTTTCTCCTGTCATGCTTACGTCTGTTGCGGTGTAACTGAACAAAAACAAATGATATTAACTTCCAGAACTGGAGCAAGCAGAAAAAAATCGTTCGGATATTGGTAAGACGAATGGCAATCAAGTCCAGTGATTTCTTGTAAAATATATATATATCGTAGCACTGCATACATCATGATAGTCCAGTGTAAAAAATACTACTTTCATTTTGTTGGAAGCAATCTTTCATCAATGGTTAGGAAGGAACAACAGATACTGGTTTAAAACGAAGGTAGACACAAAATGCTGGAGTAACTCAGCGGGGCAGGCAGCATCTCTGGAGAGAAGGAATGGGTAACGTTTCGGGTCGAGACCCTTCTTCAGACTGAGTGGGCGGGACAGAGATAGGATGTAGTTGGAGACAATAAAACTGTGGCAGAGCTGGGAAGGGGAGAGGGAGAGAATTGGAGGAACAGCACGTCATATTTCGATTGGGTAGAAATTGGAGGAACAGCACCTCGAATTTCGCTTGGGTAGCTCAGATTGGAGGAACACCACCTCATACTTCGCTTTGGTCGCTTACATCCCAGCGATATGAACATTGACTTCTCTAACTTCAAATAGCCCTTGCTTTCCCTCTCACTCCATTCCCTCCCCATTCCCATTTCTCCCACCAGTCTTACTGTATCCGTCTACATTCTATCTCTGTCCCGTCCACTCCCTTGACATCAGTCTGAAGAAGGGTCTCGACCCGAACCCGAACCCATTCCTTCTCTCCAGAGATGTTGCCTGACCCACTGAGTTATTGTAGCATTTTGTATCTACATTTAATCAATTGTAATGTGTATGTTAAGACATTTATGGTGATACGTATTTCACAAAATAACGTGTTACACAATGAGAAACAAATTCTCCTCCATGCAGTTTCCTTGATGCAGCTTTGATTCGTGTTTCTTTTCTCCTGCCTCTCCTGTCTTCTTCAAAAGGATTGCTCGATCTTACCGAAATTGTAACAGGAACACTGTCAAATGTATGCGTTACATTGTGTAATGGGCATTTCGTTTCTTCGCAGTTGTTTAAAAAAAAAGTCCCATTGCATTCAACGTGAAGTGTTATAGTCCAGAACTGTACATGTTCAGGTTAAGGAAAAACATATCAAAAGAATAGCTGAATTTGCCGACCAGTAGAAAGCAGAGAACTGAGCAGATTTAAATAAAACATAAAATGAAGGATATGAGCAATTACAGTGGTAAAAGGAGAATTTAATTGCTCCATTAATAGTTGGGGCTGCCATTAAGTTCTGACGTATTTAAGGAATAATTTTCTGAATGCCTAATGCCACAACTTTGAAGACTATGCCTGGCGAATAAATAGGTTTAGACTGTGTGAGTGGCAGATGGTCGTTTCACACATTATTATCACTCGAGGAACTACAGTAGACTCTTTTATCGCGATAGCGTAGGGAAACGATTTTTATGATTAGATTTCCCGCGCGTTTCTCCACCAGGGAGAGAAATAGTTTAGTCAAAGCTAGAGGGTTTTTTTCAATAGTAAAATGTTGGCTACTGAAAATGTAGCCTGAAACATCACTGTTAAATATTGCAAGGATGAATCAGAATGGGCATTAAAACTGTGGTATTAACTTGAAAGGGAAACAAAGAATTACAGAGGGACGCTTTGGCGATATATCGGCACCTGCCTATGTGGAAATCTGAAGTCATTTTAAAGCTGGAGGTAGTGGGTAGAGTTGCTGATTTACAGCGCCAGAGACCCGGATCCTGACTACCGATGCTGTCTGTGTGGAGTTTGTACCTTCTCCCTGTGACAGCGTGGGTTTTCTGCGGGTACTCCGGTTTCTCCAAAAGG